>NW_026068037.1:2143284-2157659 GCF_014885135.2 Alexandromys fortis
ATATAGTTATTTTTTGTGCCTATCCTGGAACTAGCTCTTGTAGACTAGGCTGGCCTCAAACTCAGAGATCCGCCTGCCTCTGCCTCCCAAAGTGCAGGGATTAAAGGTGTGTGTCACCACTGCCCGGGGCACTTACATAAATCATTTACTTAGACCCAAACAACTTACATAAGCTTACATCCTCAGTCCTTTACAACTCACATTTATACACCGTAAATCATTTCCTTACCTACATAAACTTTAAACTTGTGTTCCTCTATCCAGTTATTTATCCTAAGACATAGGTAGTTGATTATTGAGAGCAGTCATTGAAAAGCAATTTTAAATAAATAGTAAAAAGTATATTTTTAGTTACCTGAGGTTTTTTTTTTGTGTGTGTGAGTTTATCTCTTTCAGTGTGAAGCCTGTGGATCCATGTTTCTCAACAGGACCTGATTTCACATAGGAAATGGGCTGACCAGGCAGCTGCAGCTTTGGGGAAGGATCTGGTATCCTCGCTGCTACAAAACTGACTACGGTTAGTCATCAATGACACCAGAGATCTGAGCAGCACATATAAATCCAAATGGGCTCTTTACCAATTAAAATGACAGAGAATTAGCCACTACTGGACGGCCAGCCTGGGCTATTCCATGGTAGCTTCTTCTTCTTCTTTTTTTTTTTTTTTGGCCAGGGAGGGAGCAGAGGTCATCAGTCTTGGGCGTTACACAAGTAGCAGTTAAGTCTCTGGCTTGGTGTGGGAGGTCCTTCTGTCTGTGAGCTGCTTTCATTCGTTAATGAGTGAAGAAACTGCCCTGGCCTGTTGATAGGGCAGAACTTAGGTAGGTGGGGAAGATGGAACTGAATTCTGGGAGGAGGAAGGCAGAGCCAGAGAGACGCCGTGGATTCGCTGCCAGAGTAAGACATGCTGCCGAAACTTAGCCAGTAAGCCACTGCCACGTGGCGATACACAGATTAATAGAAATGGGTTAAGCTGAGATGTAAGAGTTAGCCAATAAGAAGTTAGAGCTAGTGGGCCAAGAAGTATTTTAATTAATATAGTTTCTGTGTGATTATTTCGGTTCTGGACAGCCAGGACGAACAAGTGGCCCCCTCCACTCCTCCTACATTGGCTGTCACACAGGGCAGCTTTAAGTCTTCAGCTGCCAGAGAGAGACTTTTCTATGGAAGAGGAACTTAGGAAAACTGACCTATCTTGGCAAGACAGAATAGGTCAGTCAAACCTACAGTGTCTATTCTTTGGGCAGATCCCTGGCAGCAGGTATGGGGAAGCTCTTTGTCTGGTGGTTAGTGTTAGTTCAGGGCTATTCTAACAGTCCCAACCAAGAGACAGAGAGTGTTAAGTCGCCAGTGTAGCCTTAGCCCCTGGCATCCATTCCAGCCCCCTGGCCTGGGAGTTGCATTGGTCTGGACTCCAAATCCCAGCATGCCAGGTCCTGACCTCTCCCTGGGGAAAGGTCAGGACCACTCACACAGGGTTATTAAGTGAGTTCTCAGAGGAGAAACATGTGGTTCCGGGTCTGCATGTGCTCCCCGCTTTCCTGTCTCCCTTCCATGCACTCGGCCACCCAAGAGTGCCACATTTAATAAAACAATGGACATTTTAATTTGGTTTACTCTGACCTAATTAGATTTTTTTGTGCCAGTGGAACCGCCTGTCATAGGATTTTTTCCTAAGTTAGCAATACCATAATCCAGGTAGAGTCTTCTTTGGAGATAGCCTTAGCTACTGTTACCAGAAACTGATATTTTGTCTCAGGGAAGCCTTTTCATTAACTACTTCAAATGCCACATTCAGCAGATCACACTGAGGGGCTTCAGGGTCACCATCTAATCTATTATGTATACCTGGTTTAAACAAACTGTTTTTGATTACATGCTTCAGGTTTAACATTGGTAGCATATACAGAAGGCAGAAGCTTGTCCCCGAGAATGAATCCCATGGCTACAAGCATAGTTCTGAGCCATTTACAACATAACTGTCTGCAAACTTGCTTAGTTTTAAGTTTCCAAGTTAGTAGGTTTTGTTTTTCTTTTTATTTATTCTGTGTGTCTTTTACATCATGTGTTTTGATACCCTTATTTCTTGGTCCCTTCATATCTGCCCTCTGCCCCTGTATCCCCCACTCCAAACAAAGCAAAATTTAAGAAACCCACACCATCGGGGCCAGCTCTATGTGTTGCCCAGGTGAGATACAGGGTGAGGGGCAGGGACAGCTCTCCTGCTCTTATGGCCCCAGGGCCAGCTCCCCCACCTGTCTCCGGTGTTGACGGGTGAGGGGACTGCATCTCTCTTCAGCCCATGCCACCAGATGTCAGATGAGTAATGGGCTCTCCCTTGCTCACAACATCAGGGCTGGGTCACCCTCACCTCAGACCACCAGGCAGCTCTGCTGGGCTGCTTAGGCAAGGGGCAGAGCCTACTTTCCTTAGTGCTACAGCTGATAAGGGGGCCAAGTTAGAAGCTTTTATAAAATTAGAATTTTATAGTTTTATCCCTGGTAAGCCTTAAAAATTGAACTAAAGATCTAATTGAAGATTCTTTAGCATCAAAATATAACTGTAACCACAAATAGAGCCCACAGAGAGACCAGGAGCCTTTCCTGAACCTTTACAGTGTAACTTCATAGAATATTGTAGTTTCTTGTAAATTGAATCCGTTTATCCAAATAGCTAAAGTGTGACAAAGTTAAAGAAGACAATGAGGCTGGACATACATCCTGAAATCAGTTTCTGTCAGCCTGAATAGTCTTGAGGAATTTATAAGCCTTATTTATTAAAAGAGAACTATGTTGTTCCTTATTTAAAATGTTTAGTAAAAATGTCAGCAAGCCACAAGGTTGCTAATTACTTCAAGGTGAGCCAATCAGCATACACCCATTTTTTCTTAAACAACAAAAACAAAAAAACATCCTTTTATCCTAAACAAGAGTTGAATCCAAGCTACATATAGAAAGATTACATATGAATAGATATTAAACTATTAACCTTTTAATTTACAAGTTTTAAGCTGACTTTTTGCTAAAGATTTTATAAAGATTTAAAACCACACCCAATGAACTTAAAAATCCTGAGATGAGAGCGTTTAAACAAGAGTCTTTCAAATCTTGATATAACATTTATATTTTAGCAAAAGTTTTAGAGACATGAGAAAGAAGCAGTTTAGAGTTAAATAAAACCAAGAAAAGGAGTATGAGCCAAGCAGCTGTAGCTAGACTGGGAACAGTTCACTGTGAAAGGCCTAGTCCATGGCTCCTTCCCTGGCTCTTCTGTTTGCTTTCCTGCCTCCTGACAGAGTCACCAGTGTACCTGACCCAGAAGAGAGGTTGTGGAGGAAACTGTTGAACAGGCTTGCTCTGGTCTGGAGAAGAAGGGCTGCAGGAGGGACGTCATGAGCTAAGGGAGTCTAGGGTAGGGGAGGAGGTGAAGAGACAGTCGTCTCTTCTGTTTTTTGAAATTTGGGGAAATGGAGTTCTTTTGGATCTGACAGTAACAAGAGCATTGGGAATCGTTTCATGTTTTGGGGAAGGCTATGGGACCCTTTTGGCTAATAATTCAAAAAATAATCCACTCCTGACACTGATTGATTTTTCTTGGTGGCACAAGGTGTTTAGCTGGGGGAGGGGGAATAGAACATAGTATTATAAAAGGATAAACAGGAAACTAGAATTAAATTAAAACTAGGATTAAATAGGGAAATGAGAGGGCAGGGTAAAGGAGGGACAACTAACAGTAAGGCCTTTTGAAAATCCATATGGAAATCTTAAAAGATATGCATATCTAAAAACAATCTCAATGGAATAAGCATATAATAATGAGGGAGACAACTTATTTTCATGATGGGATGGAGAAAAGGCTTGGTGGTGGTGGGTGGCCACCGTTTCCTGGCCGACCAAATTCAAAGGAGGGGTGGCTCTGAAATTCGCACTCTGCATGCCTCAGTCCCCAGATCAGCTCAGGGGTGGGGTGGGGTGAAGTATGGCTATTGCCTGACCACCTCTAGGTGACCCTGTGGCTAGCCTCTCTGCAAGGCCTGCCACAGACTTTCTGTGAATCTCCGAGAAACAGGATTCTGAGAAGCCAGCAGCTCCCACCCTGTCGCGCTGTTCTGCTTCACGCATTTGCTGGCCTGGCACTTTTTTTTTTTTTTTTTAAATTTTTTTTAATGTGCATTGGTGTTTTGCCTGCATGTGTGTGTTAGCATGTCAGATCCCCTGGAACTGGAGCTACAGTCAGTTGTGAGCTGCCATGAGAGCTGTGACTTGAACCTGGGGCATCTGGTACAGCAGGGTCTCCACTGCAGAGCCATCTCTCCAGTGTGGTTTTCCTCTTTAGCTGGCCAGCCATCGGGTCTGGGCTCCGGCTCAGGCTTTTGTGATTAAAGCTAGGAAGTTGCTGCTGTCATGCAGAGCCTTGAACCAAGAAGCTGATGGCATCCTGGGCTTCACTGGCACAGTCTGACCGCCATACAGAACCTGCCCTGTGAGCTACGTGGGTGACAACCAGGTACAATCACATACACCACTGCTGCAGGGCCGGCAATACAAGCATCCCACCCTAGAGATGGGGAAAGGAGGCACAGTGATATCCCTGCCAGTGTCCCTCTTAAATGGGAGGGGGACTGGACATAACTATGGCGTCTCCAGGGTGACGAGGCATGCAGGCCTGGCAGACACTAACACCTCCCAACACTGGCATCTATCCCAGGGCTCTGGCCTTTGCCATGTTCCCGCTGGAGCAGCGGACTTTCTACCCCATCACAGCTGCCTGTGTCCCTTCTGCTGATCTGCCATGTGCTACATCTTACTGGTTTACTGCAAGTTCCCAAAAAGCTAGAGACCCATCTTTTCATGGCAAGTCTCTAGTCCCAGGCAGATCCTCAATAAAGGAGAGGCTACCGTGTGGGCCTTCTTTTCAAGGAGGGCACGGTGACTGCTGACTTGGAAGTGAATCTGCACAGCGGTGGGAAGGAAGGCTGAGGAAGACCCATGGCCTCAGGACAGGAGCTCTGGATGAGTCCCGCTAGCTTGGGCGTGGTTGAAAGCTACTTACTGCTGCAGAACTACCCTTCCCAAATCTTAAAACCACCTCCACCAGTTAGTTTGCCTGGGATGTAACCAGGGAAGGCCTGGGGGTACAACTTGTCTCTACAGTCTGCCATGCTTTGTGTGACTTTGGTCCTGGAACTCTGACTAGGGGAAATAAGGGAATGAACAAAGGACAAACACACAGACATGGTAAAGTTGGGAGGGGACCGCCCCACCCGGCAGCTGCTGCATGTTTATTAGGCACAGCACAGAGAGAGGTTACGCATTCTCTAATGGAGGCCTCTGTAGGTGAGCAGTCTTGGGTTATAAGCATCTTTGCACACACTGGCCAACCAAACATAACCACTCACACTGGGACTCAGAGGAAGGCTCCACTTGAGTGGGACTGAGGCTTAGGAGTTCTTGACCCGCAGTGTCTGTGTCAGCAATACACATCCCGTCAGGACGTGCTTCCCTCCCCACAGTGTGCTAGCTCAGGATGCTGTGCGGGTGGGTAGAACAGGCTGGGGTGGGAACATACTGGGGCGAAGATGAGGTTGCCTCTGCTTTAGAGGAAGGTGAGCTGGAGACTCAGAGGAGTGAGGCACATGTAATGGATAGGGACAAGGCCTTATCTACAGTGGGCTAATTGGAGGACAGGGAGGCTATGAACGGGACAGTAGGACCTGGCTTTGGCAGCTGAGTAGCTGTGGATCGGGGTAGGCACAAGGATGCAGGAACTTGCTATGCCATGTTGAGGGTCAAGGGTACTGTGGGAAGGTTGAGGTGAATGACCATCTCTGCATGGTGGGCTTAATTGGTTGTAATTCTTTGGTAGGAAGATGGCACCCATCCCCTCATTTTTGTTTTTTATTCTTTTTTTGAGATAGGTTTTCTCTATATAACAACCCTGGCTATTCTGGAACTTGCTTTGGCGACTAGGCTGGCCTCAAACTCGCAGAGATCCACCTGCCTCTGCCTCCAGAGTGCTGGAATTAAAGGTGTGTAGTACTCCCACTAGTTCCCCTGATTTTCTTAACTACAGCCAGAATTCTGACACTGGCTTCCCATGGTCACTGGGGGGTCTGAGTGTGCTCCAGAGTGTCACAGAGTGAAGTTACCCCTCATATCAAGTGCCTCTGGGGGGAACACAACCTCTGCAGCCACTGTGAAGCTACCATGCAACTAGTGCCTAGCATTTCCTGAGCAGGAAGGTGTGCCCACCGCTCACCACAGACTCTCCTCCCAGACTGGATGGAGGCCTTCATCTGGGCTCCCTTCACCTATGGGAGCTTCTCCTAATGCAGGCATGGCCCTCCTGCCCTTTCTGGAATTTAAGGAGCTGTTGTGTCGTTAGCACACAGGCAGTCTCCCTCTTTGAGATAATGCAGCTATATCTCTGTAGACAAAAGTGAGCAGATGTAGAGGGAGCCCCCCCTGCCTGGGAGCCCCCCTCCTCCGTGTAGAAATGTTGCCTCTTCCCACATCTGTCTTACAACAGATGTGTTTAGAGTTCAGAGGCTGGCTTCCAGTCAAAGTGTCCACTTTGGAGTGCTAGAATCAACTCCATAAGGACCAACTGGCAAATGGGTAGACCTGGATTCCAAAACTCACACATAGAGGGGCTGCCCTGGCTTTGGCTGGTTCCTGTGTCCGGAGCAGGAGCAGCCCTGCCTTGCCCCAGGGCTGCCCGATAGCTTTACCTAGCCACGCCTGGGGCCTGCTGATAGCTCTACCTAGCCACGCCTGGGGCCTGCTGATAGCTCTACCTAGCAGTATCTTCAGGCTCAGCCTTTAGTTTGGAAACAGGAAGAATGGAGTTGCAGGAGCAGGCTCAATGGGAAGGACCCAGCAAAACAAGCCCAACCCAAAGGCAAACAGCCAGTACTGGCCTAGGGTGTTCCCAAGGTAGAAGCGGGGCTCAAACACCAGAGCCTCTAAGTGAAGTCCTCAGGTAGAGAGCTGAACTAGGTAGAAGGACAGTTGGAGACAGGGGTGAGGCACTTCTGGCACACGTGGGGCTATTACTGGTCTGGAGAAGGCCCCAAAGGTCCAGTGAGCTAGTCCCTGTGCCTATGAGGGCTTGTGGCTCCTGGGCCATGCTTTCATCACTGGCTGCCTGGGAGCCTGAAGCTGCCTCAGCACATGCTAAATGACTGCTCATTTGCTGGCTCCTGGGCTTCATCTAAACTACAGGTGCCCCCCACTCTGTCCTCCCTATGTGTCATTTAAGATGTAAAGTGCTCTGACCTCCCCATTCCTACCCTGTGGCAAATCCTCTGCTGCAGGAGACTGCCATGGGGAGGGCCCCACATCAAAAGGCCTCTGTAGCCCACACTGTCAATGGGAGTGGCACTTCTGGACCCACAATCCTCCCTAATGGCTCTGCCACTCACTTCACACCTGCTCTTCCAATGTCTTAACCTCGCTGGGCTGACAAGGGCAGACAGCATTGGTGGTATCATGCAGGTAAGGAAGCAGTTTCAGGAGGCTGTGAAGGTTGCCCATGTTACAAAGGAAGGAAAAGCAGGTGAGGCCAAGCCATGGACGGCACCAGCTGCACCTGGCCAGGCGCTTCTGTGCTTGCATGACCTCAGAGCTAGGTTCTTGGAAGAATGGGGTCACTCTCCCAAAGGAGGAGTCGTTTCCTACATTATTAGCCTGAGTTCCAGCACCGAGGTTCATGAGGACATCGTTAAGCAGATAATGGAGCCTCATGAACAGAACTACAACTTCTACCCCAACATGGTCCTGAGACTGGGTATATGAACTTGTTATTTCTTACCAGAAAAAGGATTTGCCTAGCATGGAGGAAGGCATCTGATCAGTGAAGAGGCCTGGCTTGATAGCTCTCTGTGTATACAGCCTCTTCTCCAGGCTCCTACGTCCTAGTAGCTCCCACTCTGGATAAAGGCAGAGGCCAGGACTGTGTCCTGGGGAAAGATAGAACTGGCTGACACAGGGCCATAGGTACTCCCCACTTTGTCCTTGAGTGGCCACTGGGAGAGCTGTTACAAAAACAGCAACCTGCACCAACACTGGCGCTATGGCTAGGGGATCCTTTGCATTTCTTCAGCTCTCCTGCCACTAAGGGCAGCACCTGCATGCTCGTCCAGCACAGCCATCCCTGCACACGGGAGGAGGCAAGTCCCAGGGAGAGGCTGTGCTCTAGAGCTATACTTATTTGGCAGTGTGGTCATTTCTTTTCTTTTTAAGCTGCAGTTAGCGCAGAACAGCAGGTCATCTTTGACGAAATAAACCAGGAAGGCCCCACGACCACAGCAAACCTGTAAGACAAGGCAAGTCTGTGACCCTCTGGAGCACACCGGAATGTTTTAACTCACAATTCCAATCTGATCAGAGAGGATTGCGTGAAACAGAGACATGTTTAAAAAAGTAAATGACAATGGGGAGTAATCTAAGCTTGGCATATATATATAAACTGTATTTAGCTGCTACAATCAAAATGTGAGCGTTCAGAACGGATGATTACCAAGTGGCTAAAGAAAAAAGTTCAATATCCAGGGTTTTAAAATGTGCAGTTAGATAGAGTACCTGATAACGCACAGGGGAGGAACACATTCTGCACCAGCAACGTCGGGACAGAAAGGGAAGCAATGTTCAACAGGAAGAGTGAAGTCACCTAGTAAACATAGCACTCTCCAAGCAGAAAAGCGGGCTAACTGGGGACCACAGAAACATCTCCGTGTGAACCCAGGAGCTCTCACGGGGCACTCACACAGCACAGGATGGGGCACGGGCAGGGCAGGTAGGTTAAAGACTGTGAAATGCCCATTCAAATGGCAGGGAATCAGCCTGTCACCTTCTTGGCTCCGTGGATAGACAATAACACTCAGCTATGACCCTTCTTCTCAAAGCAGAGAGAATGTTGGGGACAGTGTCTCAGCTGGGGCAGACATGGCCAGCACTGTAGCAGGCCTGGAGGGGTGAGTAAATACTTCCTTAGGGCTAAGGGTACGGATGCCTCTGTGAAGCGGCTGAGGGCAACCTTCCCTCGGAGGATGGATGCCCACCATGTGGTGGCCCTGGTTCTTATGTCTTCATGGGACATGGAACTAGCCTCCTTAGAGTGCTAGAGGACTAGTCCGAGGAAGGGGCAGAGCTCATCGGGCACTGGCTGAGCCCTGCCATCTAGTACAGCTAAAAAGTCCTCATAGGGGAGGACTTCAGTGTCCCTGTTTCCAAGATGGAGGAGCATCACACATCAGTGTACTTGTCTGCAGAGAAAGGCAGTGCTGGGAAGGAGGGGGACACTGCCCAGAGGCTACTGCCCTCTGCAGGAGGGACACAAGGCAAGTGTAGCAGGTGCTACATCTGCCAACAGTTCCCACTGTCCCCAGTGGAGTGCCAGCTTGGGCACAGAAAGCCCTTCTCCTTGCAGGAAAGAGTGCCCGGCACAGCTCTGACTCTGCCAGCAAAGGAGGTGGCACAGCTGTGGCAGCCCAGGCAGGGCACAGGGCATGCAGAACCATCCTTGAAGCAGTACCCGGATGACTTTACAGCTGAGCATCAGAGTGGGGCGGGCTGAGTAGGGGCCCTGGATTCTTCTGGCCCCTGGAATGCTTTTTGGGAAGCCTGCTCCCACAGAAGGGACCCCAAATCTAATTCCCAGTGGGGTTTGGCTCTTGGTCGTGGAAATGTGATTTCCCTTTATGCTGCTCATTGTAAGAGGCCACCTTAGTTTACAGCCGCCTCATGCTTCATGCCTGTGGAGATTCTAGAAGGTGAAATGCAGTTCAGGGAGAACAGTGGAGGCTGAAGTTTATTCAGCACAGGGCCTGGAAATGTACTCGAGTCAAACCAGAATCTGAGTCCTAATCTGAGCCCCTGCATCTCCAGTTCACTCTGAGTGCAGCACGGCTTCTGAAGGCAGCAGGGAGGCTGGCTGCCAGATCGCCAAAGCCTTGCTAACAGGAAGTCCTGAAAGCAGCTCCTCCCGCTAGGTGCAGCCGAAAGAGCTGCTGGGGAGGAGGATGGAAGACGGTGACACAAACTGTGGTCTGTCTGACAGTGGGCACGGAGCTGGGTGCCTGACTTCGCCCTAGCTCAGAGCAAGGGTCACAGGGTCAGGTGGAAAGCTCTACCTGCACTTCTGGTGAACATAGGGCACGAAAAGAGGAAACCTCTTGTTAAAGGATGGGTGTGCCAGTGCCAAAATGCATGCTGGGAAAAAAAAGTTAGTTCAGCAGCAGGGTCTCCACTAGTCGGGTCCCTGTGTTCAGATGTCCAGGGGACTGACGATGGTAAAGCCAGAGTCTTTGCTGCTGTCGTCATCAGGGCTGGAGCTGGGGTTGCTGGAGGAGGCTGAGGCTGGGCCCATCAAGGGGTCTGAGAATACCAATGGGGAGCAGGCTGCTCTGCTCCTCCCAGATGTGCTTCTGAGGGTGAGAAGAGGCTGGGACTGGCCTGAGAAGGCCCCCCTGGCACTGCGCCCCTCATCTTCTTTGTTAACCAGAATGAAGTCATCGGGGGTCCCTCCACCTGTGCAGCCCGGCGTCTCTGAAGGGGCCTGTGAAGTAAAACCAGAGGGAAAGGATGGTGACAGCAGGCATGGCAACCCTGTACAAAGGCCAGTGAGCAAGGTGGCCATGAGGGGTTACCTCACCCTGTACCTCATTTAGGAAGAGCCTAGTCTGCCCGTGAGAGCAGCACTGCCTTGCCAGCCCTCTGAAAGCAAACACTTGCCACCCAGGAGATGGAAGTCAAGCTACTGTTTGAAAAGCTGCAAGGAAATGCAGCGTCCATACTGTAGGAGGGTCAGGCCCAGGAGCCAGCTACCAGGCCATAGATGCTACTCTGACACCAGCCTCCCGTAAGCTCCTTGTAATCTTGTATTTCACATCAACGAGACAGGGTGAAGCGGCACGTGCAGGCTCACGAAGCTGCTTTGGAATGTGAGATACCACGTCTGGAGTGTTTTATTGTCTCTCAGCTAGCTAATCTTGGGTGCAATGGTGGTACTGGTAGCAATAAATAGTAAATCAAGAAAAATAAACAGGAAAATCAAGAAAGTAAAGTTCAGTGGAAACACAGTAATGATTTAGTCCACAATTATTTTCCCCTTCACAAAAATTTTAAGTGGATTTTTATCATTTTAGCCGACAGACACTAATATCTATGAACACACGTAAAAGTCTGGGGTTAGCTGGGTGTGTTGGGTCATACTTTTAATCCAAGCACTTGGAAAGTGGCTTTGGTTATATAGTGAGGCCTGGTATGGAAAAGGTAAAGTCAGCAAACAAAGCTGTAATCTTGCCAAGACGGTCTAGTACCAGGTGAGGAGACACCTTACCTCAGCATGCACTGCCCGCTGACTGCACCTGCGTCCCCTGCCCTGAGACAGAGACAGCTCCCTTCAGCAAACAAAGCTGTAATCTTGCCAAGACGGTCTAGTACCAGGTGAGGAGACACCTTACCTCAGCATGCACTGCCCGCTGACTGCACCTGCGTCCCCTGCCCTGAGACAGAGACAGCTCCCTTAAAGGGCGGCCAGAGAACACGTCTGACTCCTGTTAGTGTCTTCTTGCAGAAGACAAAGACAGGGCATGGGGCTCCTTAGTGCAAGCCTGGGCTGATCTCAGATGCAGCTATGGAGGAAAGTGTTTGCCTACTCAAGGTTGGGCCATGCGTTGTGTGCTGACTGCTAACAAGGCTCTGTGTCTAGGAGAGAGTGCAACATAAAAGAGGCGGCAGGAAAGGAGAAATGGGGCATTTCTGGAGTCTCTAACCTGTGAAGTGGGTTCAAACGTTCCAGCCACCTGTTCCCGAGTGCCACGTTCCTAGAGCAATTCCTTCTCAGGAAGGATGAATGCCAGGCTCCCAGGGCTCATGGCACTGAGCTCATGGTGCTGCTCCATAAGGGCCAGAGTGCCATGAACACTCCCTGGAAACGCACTAACTTACATCAGACCTGAAGTCTGGGTACAAGACCATGCAGGACCAGCTCTCAGCACCACCGTCGCTCCCAGAGAACGTTCCAGCAAAGTAAGAGCTGATACAGGAGTGTCTTTGCTGTTATTGGCTTTGCACTTCCCAAGGGGCCAACACACTTAGTTTTCCTACAAGTTCTTACAACTATGAACACCAGCAGAGCCTGTCTCTGTCGTATGCAGCTCAACATTTCAAATATAGCAAATGGTTAGTGACCCTCAAAGATTTCTGTCCTGTAGTATTTTTACACAGTCAACTAAAAAATCATTTTGATTTTAAAACCGCCAATGAAAAGTAGTTGGTGAGTCTATGTGCACCAAAGTTTACCTATATCTGTGTAGGGAAGGGAAATTTGGAGAAACTTATCAAATTAAAGTGCGAATTTATGGGGTGAAAATGCACTCACACAGCTCTGTGGCCCTTTCCAACAACTGTACAGGTCAACTAGAGCGCTGCCATCTGGAGGAAGACCCAGAAAACCGAAAAGCAATTCCCATTCCAATGCAGGAATTTTTCTCTGGTTCCTCTCTTAAGGATGAACTTCCTAAGCTGAGTTTTCAGAGAAGTCACTGGAACACCAGGGCCTAGCACACACCTACCATCGCAGACCTTACGAGTCTGAGGCAGAAGGACCTTGTGTTTGTGGCTAGCTTATGCTATATGGTGAAGCCCTGTCTCAAGCAATCGTACAAAATCATTAAAACTTTAGAATACAGGTTGCAGGGAGTCATCAGGATGGCTCAGTGGGCAAAGGTGCCTACCAGCAAGTCTGAATTTGATTGCTTGGAATCACACAGTAGGAGAGGACCAACTCTATAAGGCTTTTGGTCTTCATATGTATGTTACAAAATAAATAAATAATAAAATTTAAAAATTAAATATAACTTGGGCATGAACAATTTTTTGGTTGGTTACTAATGCACAGTGAGGCACCTAGAGGAGCTACAGGTTTAGCACAGGGCACAGGGCTCCTGACAAGCCAGGCTTTGCACCTTCTCTCTTCTGTTACTGATAAGCAGGTAGACTGAGCACACAAGAAAGGCCCAAGATTGCTCTAGCCAGAACACCCTGTTGGAATGACCCTGAGGGTACTGGTACCTGATAGGAAAAATGGGAGCTACGGCCTCAACCTCAGAGTGCTCCACGGGTTTAAGGAGTTGTTAAAAAACAAACAAACAAACAAACAAACAGCAACAGCAGTAAATTCAGTAGGATGTTCTCTGCCTTTCACAGAGGATATTTGCTGACCCGTGTCTTAGCAGCTATTCACTAATGAGAAGTTCTTCCTCAAGAAGTTAGGGGAATGATTTTGGCAAAATGGGATCTCATCAGGAGGAATGCACTGCAGGCAGCGTTGAGACAGTGTACAGAGTCCTTCCAGTGCTAGAGGACTAGAGAGACAGCTGGAAGGCCATAGATCCCTCATGGCATCCCAGAGTGGCCGGAGGCTCAGGCTTACAGAGCAAGCGCTGTGCAGCTCTCAGAGACATGAGTCTCGTCACCACTAGGAGCAGCGTCCTCTCTAGCTCTAGAGAGCATGACGGTGCTTAGGGTTCAGGCTGGATTATCTCTCAGCTCAACTTCATATCCAGTAGCCTGAAGAGCTTTGATAGGACTGGCCTTATTCATAACTCCGGAGAACCTAGGTTAACTTTGTGAAAGCCACTCTCCTCAATATTCATCAAAACTCCTGTACCTGCTTGGTGGCCCTAGGAACTTGGTGGCTCTGGTCCTGGCCGCTGGAGCAGTAGTGATCATCCGCAATGGTAATCTGTTCATTCTCCTCAGCCTCCAGTTGGCTCTGATTGAAGCGCAGGGAACCTTTCAGAATGTCTTTGATCTATTTTCAAAGGGGAAAGAAAATAACAAAAAGATAAATGAGTTTGTAGCTAAATGTAGCTAAGTATCACATACATTTGAAGCAGACTTGTCATTGACCCCTTTTTCCTACAGTAATTCCTTACTTTGTAGTTCTAGTTACTGCTAGTCACTGAACTTGGAGAAAGAATAGGTCCTCAGTTCTAAGCTGTCTGCTTGTCTGAGCAGTATACTGAAATCTCTCACCTTCTCTAGTAAGACAACGTGCAGAAGCGCTAGGATGGGAATCAATCCTTCGTCCAGATCGCCCACTGCCATGAACTCCTGTCCTGTTCACCACAACTGTGCTGCATCACAGTACTTCACACAGTAGCCACGTGTTACAGCACAGTACACACCCCCTACTTCACACAGTAGCCACGTGTTACAGCACAGTACACACCCCCTACTTCACACAGTAGCCACGTGTTACAGCACAGTACACACCTCCCTACTTCACACAGGAGCCACGTGTTACAGCACAGTACACACCCCCCACTTCACACAGTAGCCACGTGTTACAGCACAGTACACACCCCC
>NW_026068037.1:2158844-2273620 GCF_014885135.2 Alexandromys fortis
GGCTGGAGAGATGGCTCAGAGGTTAAGAGCATTGCCTGCTCTTCCAAAGGTCCTGAGTTCAATTCCCAGCAACCACATGGTGGCTCACAACCATCTGTAATGAGGTCTGGTGCCCTCTTCTGGCCTGCAGGCATACACACAGACAGAATATTGTATACATAATAAATAAATAAATATTTAAAAAAAAAAGAAATGAACCACTGGTAAAAATCCAACTAGTTCAAATTTATGGACTTAGTAAAGGCTGGTTAAAGTCTGATCATGTTAAGAAACAGGTACTGTTTCCCAGCCAGGTAGTGGTTCCACTCCCACTGCCTGTTCAGATAGTAGCATGCTCCTTTTCATTGATACTGCATCCTGCTGAGACCCGCCAGGGTCAGGTAAACTGGGTTCTTGAGGGCCCACTTGAAAGTAGTGATTATGGTCTGTGCTTCCAACAGCATCCATGGATTTGTAGACAAATGATCAAACCTGATGTTGAGGTAAGGTGCAAACGCAATGGGTCTTGTAGGAAGAGGAAGCAGGAGGCAGGTGATAGGGGAATGGAGAACTACAAGCCAGTGAGATCGAGCCCTCGGGAGTAAGGAGCGTGAGAGGCGCAGACTCAGAAGGAACTCTACCTGGCTGATATCAGTGACAGAGGACAGTGGCTCTTAGATGGTCCTATACACTGTAAGGTAATCCTCCCAGAGCAGGCACAGGGCTGAATTGTAGAAGACACACGTAGTCTCAGAGTAGCACACATACCTGTTTTAAACCTGCCAAGGAAACCAGAATTTGATCTTCTTTTTCCAAATTCTCTTGTAATACCACATCTTGAATATTAACTGAAAATAGAAAAATGACATTTTATAACAAACGTGCTGTGTACAACTTACATACTGCCACACAACTTTAGAGGTCACCTGCACTAAGGCTGCTCTGCACACTGCCCAACAAGCAGACCCTACCTGCAGGCTTAGCCCTGCACTCCTGAGTGTGCTGGTAATGGCAGGTGGTGTTGCGCTCCCATGAGACACTGGGAATCTCTCGCTGACACTGACTTGGAGTTTGACCAGATCTGGAGCCCTTGTCCCATTTATAGGAGGAAAAGTTCTTCCTTGAGCTTTCTTCACAACCTTACAGATCAATGGTACTTAACCTGCTTCTTTCTAAAGATCAGGTCCTCCTACATGACTAAAATAAATAAATAGGTTGTCTCTGTTGACTTGTAAGGATAAATCATGCTGCCAATACAGTAGAACATTAATAGTAAGAAGGAAATCTCATGGCACTGAGACCTCAGATGCCAATGCCTATGGAGCCATCTTGCTTCAACCCGTGTCTCTAAAGGAGAAGGTTTCTGTTCTCTAGGGACCGTAGGTGTTTCCTTCAGTACTGACCTAAGGGATCAGCCAAACCAGTGCTGACCATCACTGATACTCAGCACCCACTGATATATCACACTGCTATGTACTGTGGGGTAGGAAGACACAATTAAAACATTTTACACAAGGTACTGCTAGGCAAACCAGGTCTGAGACTCACTTTAAATAGGTTCCACAGTTCTTACACCTTTTAAGTTCTCTGATTACAATGGCCTTAGAAAATATCCAACTTCTAATTCTTTTTATCTTTTTAAATTTCTTTTTTTTATTTTTATTGAGCTATACACTTTTCTCTGCTCCTCTTCCTTCCCCCCTCCTTCCCTTCAATCCTTTTCCATGGTCCTCATGCTCCCAATTTACTCAGGAGATCTTGGCTTTTTCTACTTCCCATATAGATTATGTATGTCTCTCTTAGGGTCCTCTATGTTGTCTAGGTTCTCTGGGATTGTGAATTGTAGGCTGGTTTTCTTTGCTTTATGTCTAAATCCACTTATGAGTGAGTACATATGATATTTGTCTTTCTGTGTCTAACCTCTAATTCTTGAAACATTATATTCTTCCCTTGACACCTGCCCAAGGAATACATGTCTCATGTGTGCCTCTCTTGTGCCCCTTCTGGTATTTCCTCACACCTCCAACCCTGTCTAGCCCCCACCCCTAGACAGGCAGTCCAGACTCCACCAGCAAGCCTATCCTGCTCTCTATTTTATCCGTCCCTGCTATCCATACTTGACCCCTTCTCTAGGCAGACACTAGGCCCATGCCACTAATTCCACTCACCCTGCAACCTGTGGACTCACCCTGTCTAGGAGTACCAGACCCCGTAACAGTAGTCCTCGCATCCTCATGACCTGCCCTAGTGACACATGCTTTATGCCTGCCTTAAGCTTTTTCTGGCACTGCGTTTTCAGGTAAGAAGGCTTAACTCATGCTGATAATCCATCCACCCCTGCTCAGCACCCTTATCCTGTCCCACCTTTAGGCAGGGAATCTAGACTCCTTTCACCAATGAACCCGTGCCATGCAAACTCCACCTTCCCTGCGCCCATACTTGGCTTCTTCTCTATCAAGACAATAGAGTCACACTCCCAACTCCACCCATTCCCAAGACCTGAGTACTACCCCTCTCCAAAAAGGCTCACAACTTGTGTACCTGAAACTTCATTAACCCCTCTATCTTGTCAGAGGACCAAACACGTGTTCTGTGAGTCTTCCTGTTGTAGAATACTATTTTAAGATGGGTTACATTTGTTTCTGCTGTGGAACATTTGTCTAATGATGCAAAGATGTGCTACATTCTTTTATGTTGCATTTGTTTAACTCTGTGAAGCTGTGTTACTTTGCCTGTCTAAAACACCTGATAGGTCTAATAAAGAGCTGAACGGCCAATAGCTAGACAGGAGAAAGGACAGGTGGGGCTGGCAGGCAGAGGAAATAAACACAGGAGAAATCTGGGAAGAAGGACTCAGTGAAAGAAGGAGGAGAGGAGGACTTGAGGAACCAGCCACCCAGTTATACAGCAAGCATGGAGTAAGAAGTAGAGAAATGAATATAGAAATAGAGAGAGATAAAAGCCCAGAGGCAAAAGGTAGTCAGGATAAATTAAGAAAAGCTGGCCAAAACCAAGCCAAGCTAAGACTATAATAATAAGTCTCCATAGGAAGTTATTTGTGAGTTTGGTGACAGGCCCTCCAAAGAATCAAAGAGTAAAAAAGTTAAAAACAAAAGAAAACAAAACAACCAACCAACATCTTCCACCACCTCTTGGCCTCTCCTCTTCATGCAGGGATTCTAGACTTGAACTGTCAACTCCACCAGAAACCCATGCCTAAAGAGGAGTTCTAAGCATTTTCCCCGGACTCCTGAACACTGGCTGTGAGAATCTTCTGGATTTATGGTCTTCTGAGCTTAGAAACATGTCTTGGCTCATGCTGAGACTGCACTCAAACATCAGCACTGTTTTGCCCAGGGAGTGAAACTAAAGCCCCAGAAAGCTGGTCACCTGATAAAATGGGGCATTAGGAAACAGGTTCAAACACATACTCAATAAAATACAGATAAGATTTTCATACTAAGAAACAGTACTGATGACCTAACTGCAGATGCCTAGGTGCCATCTGAAATCTACAATCATGAATAACCAAAAGAAGACTGTAACAAAAATGAGTATCCCCATAGTAATGTCCCCTGAGAAAAGCAACTTAGATAATTCATAAGACAATGAATTTGGAATAGCAATAATAAACATGATGAAGAACTCAAAGACACTCTGAATTAATGCTAGAATGAAGACCACAAAACACATTTAATGAAATAATGAAAACAATTCAAGACATGAAAGTAGAATCTAATAAAGAAATAGAATCTCTGAAGACAAGTCAAAATGAAATAAAACTCGAAAAATTCAAAAATCAAACAAAAAAATCTTAAGGAAGCCTCACCAACACACTGCATCAAGTGGGATAGAGAATATCTGGTCTCGAAGGCAGAATAATTGGCTCACTTGGTCTAAGAAAAATGTCAAGACAAAACAAAAACCAACAACAGCAACAAACAAACAGAAGAGAAAACACGCAGGAACTGTGGAACTTTATATAAAAACATGCCAAACCCATGAATAACAGTTATGGCAGAGGGAGAAGAGAACCTGGTCAACAAGATCAACAGGAAGCTTCCCTAATCTAAACAGAGATGTCTATCAAGCTCCAAGAAGCTTATAGAAAACTAAACACAGAGGCCAGAAAAGAAACTCCCTGTGTCACGTAATAGTTCAAACACTAATGCACAAAACAGAAAAAGGATATTGAAGACAGCAAGAGATTAAGATCAACTAACTAATATACAAAGGCAACTCTATCAGAATTATAGCAGATTTTTCATCAGCGACATTGAAAACCAGAAGGGAATGGACTGAAAGTTTTACAAATTATGAAAGACTACAGATTCCTATTAGAATATTACATGTAATAAAACTACCAGTCTTCCATAATATAAGCACAGAGGAAATTTTATATAATAAAACAGATTTAATTTATGACTACTAATCTACCTCTATACAAGCTACTGGAAGGAATGTATATGTCTGAAAAGAATGTTAAACATACAAGGAACAAGTAACCCTGGAAAGCTAAGTCACGAGAGGTCTAGTTGGGGCTGCAGTGATGGCTTAAGGTAGAGGTGGCTGTTCTTGAAGAGGAGATGGATTCAATTCCTAGCATGGCTGGTCACAACTAGTAACTCTAGTTCCTGGAAGACGGACATCTTTTTTCTGCCATCTGTGGGTACCATGCACACACCTGATGCAGAGATGCGAATACAAGCAAAACAGTCACACATATAAAATAAAAATAAATAAATCTTTATAAAAGATGTCTCACTGAAAACTACAAAAACAAGGAAGAGAAAGGAATACACATTTTTTTCTAAAAAAAAAAAACAACAAAAAAACCAAGCGAATGATTTTTAACTCATCAATAAACAGAAACTGACTAGCTGCTTGAACCAGAAAATAGGAATCCTAATAACTTGTTCTTTACCCATAGATCAATGCATCTCTCACCCCTCATTGGAGAATCTTCTATTTGCAGTAGATGGTGATTAATACAGAGACCCACAATTGGGCAAGCCACAGAGAAGAGACTGTGAATGCTTTTCTCTAAAGGGATATGGATGTGTGTGTGTGTTTGTGTGTGTGTGTGTGTGTGTGTGTGTGTGGATCAGAGGTGGTAGGTGACTACATACAGAAGGCAGCTGCATATGTGAACTAATAGCAGCTGCAACAGTACACATATAAGACTTGTGCAAGATCAAGTCAGACTAAATCTCAGCATGGAAGCAGGACTAGGGTACAAAGCCCCATCACTAAATGTAGATACTGGCAGTTGTTACCTGCTAGGAGAAGGAGAAATAGTTTTCTCTAAGAGTGTATCTTCTGGTAGGTCTAGTGGAAGATTACACACATCGAAGAATATTTGAACAACACAAACTGGTCTTTATGGGAAAAAAAAGGACACAAAGTTGAGTGAGTAAGGAAGAGGGGGTAGATCTGGGAAGAGTCATGGGAGAGATGGTAAATAAGATAAAAACACATTGATATAATTCTCAAATAACTAAAACAAGTATTAAAACAGA
Organism: Alexandromys fortis; assembly: GCF_014885135.2. Taxonomy (NCBI): domain Eukaryota; kingdom Metazoa; phylum Chordata; class Mammalia; order Rodentia; family Cricetidae; genus Alexandromys; species Alexandromys fortis. The sequence goes on from NW_026068037.1 coordinate 2,164,343, forward strand.
ACAAAGTAAAATATTGCATTCGGTTATGGGATATTTGGTCGCACTGTGAAACTCTGAGACTGTGTTAATAAAATTAACCTTGGATCAGTAGGCAGCGGCAGAGAGTAGTTGACAAGAATTAGCCATAAAGAATACGGAGGAGAAAGGAATAGGACAGGTGCACAGCAAGGAGTAGGGAGAGACTTAGAGATTCATGGCCTTTTTCTGGTTTGGAAAGGATGGGAAGATGCTCTCTTGCTGGGTCTCCAGCAGAAAAGGAAGGTCAGCTGGTTGTGTCTCAGCTTCTCTGATCTAGCAGGTTTTCACCCCAACATCTGACCTGAGTCTTTATTAGTAAATAGAACAACTTAGATAAAGACAACAGCATTCTTATTCTTTCAACAATATTGTCCCAGACCCTAGTTGCATTGGTAGAATCCATGCTGGGACTCTAAAGTCACCAGAATCAATGTATCCTTCTTGTTTGCATAAGTGCCCAGCAGTAGAACAGCATTCCTGTATTCTTGTCCTGAGAGCTCTGTCTACAATTCTATACAAATCTTAGTTATGGCTTCTATTCCTGTGATGAAACACCATGACCAAAATCAGCTTGAGGATAATTTGCTTCCACTGCCATATCACAGTTCACCATCAAAGGAAGTTAGGACAGGAACTCAACAGGGCAGGAGCCTGGAGGCAGGAGCTGATGCAGAGGCCACGGAGAAGTGCTGCTTACTGGCTTGTTCTTCACGGTCTGCTCAGCCTGCTTTCTCACAGAAAATCCATGATGACCAGCCCAGGGGTGGCAGCATCCACAATGGGCTGGGGACTCCCACATTAATTTTTAATTTAGAAAATGTCCTACAGGGGCTGGAGAGATGGCTCAGTGGTTAAGAGCACTGGCTGCTCTTCCAGAGGTCCTGAGTTCAATTCCCAGCAACCACATGGTGGCTCACAACCATCTGTAATGAGATCTGGCGCCCTCTTCTGGCGTGCGGGCATACACGGAGGCAGAATGTTGTATACATAATTAATAAATGAATCTTTAAAAAAAGAAAGAAAGAAAATGTCCTACAGGTTTCCCTACAGCCCAATTTTATGGAGGTATTTTCTAAATTGAGGTTCCTTCCTGTCAGATGACTCTAGCTTACGTCAAGTTGACATAGAACTAGACAATAAACCGTCCCTTCTCTTTGAGCAATTTTTCAATCCACTTTACAATGATAGCTCACCAGTCATTCCCTAATACTAGTGACACATTTGCCACATCTTATGCACATGTATACTTTGACATTATCACATATAAGTGTACCTAGCATGATATAATGTCTGAGATTCCTGGCTCAAGGCTCTTTGTAGCTCTGGGAATAAGGCTTGATGCTACAGGAAAAGAAAAACACTTCCTGAGTAATGAACAAACACAGAAAACACCCATGAAACTTGTATTTTAAAACACTGTTATTCTAAACATGTCTAAAAGTATTTTTAGGGCTGGAGAGATGGCTCAGAAGGTAAGAGCACTGGCTACTCTTTCAAAGGACCAAAGTTCAATTTCAAGCATCCACATGGCAGCTCACAACTGTCTGTAACTCCAGTTCTAGGGAATCCTACACCCTCATACAGACATACATGCAGGCAAAGCAGCAATGCACATGAAAATGAAATTTTTTAAAAAAGAAGTACTTTCAAAAAGGAACAAGGCAAAAACAGCTTAGAATCTGATGGTTTACTTGAATTTTCAGAAAGCCATGCTGGCAAGTACTTTTACACAACATAACATCAAACAACAAAGTTACTGAGAAAATTGACTGTAGTCCTTTGCTAATCCAAAGTCTTACGCCAAAACAAGAAAGCAAGTTGGAGCAATAGATATAATTAGGGAACAGATTTTTTTTGTTTGTTTTCTTAAGAGCCTATAACAATGTTGTTAGCTCTCAGTTAAACAAACCAACGAACTACATGGATTCACTCAACAAGACATTAACAAGAGCTAACTGCAGTAAGTTGAGAACTGTTCTCAAAGTCTTAGGGAGGGAATCCCAAAGGCTACTTTTGCATTTATGACTGTGTATTATAAGGCAGATCTTTGGGAAGCTGGGTGGTTTGATAAGATACTGGACTGCAAGGAGGAGGGCCAGGTTTCTCAGCACCCACTGGGTCATCAGAGCCAGAGAGGAAGCTTGGGCAATGGGTGCAGGATCATCAGAGGAAACATGGATGCAGTGGGGTAGGGCAAAAGCTGGCCTCCAGAGGTGGGAGGTAAGCTAGCCCCTGGAGGCCATACCCATAGTTCAGGGGTTAGCAGAGAAAATCTGCAGAGGTCTGTTTCTGGCAGCACTAATCTACTTTAGAGAAGACGATGGGCACTCTACATGGAGTTTACTTTCTTTGTGGAAAAAGTAAGCCACTGGGCAAGAAAGTTGGGCTCTTGCCTCAACTGCTGATAGTATGCTGCCCAAATTGGACAAACACGATACAAAAGAGTGACTGTCAAACATCACCAAGACAAGGCAGGACAATCCTTTCAAAACCCTCCTTCACAGAAAAGTATGTTGAATAATCTAGGCCTGTAGAGGAACAGCCGGCTGTTTCTGTCGTTTTTGTTTGCATTTCCTGCTTGCTCAGGTAATATCTCCTGTCCAGGTCACTGAAGGAGTTGAAGACTAGATAGTTATAGTTTTTCGTGTTACAAAATTCAGAAAAGCAGCTCACTAAGAGTGTTAAAGTGCATAGGGTTGAGAGATATTAAAAGATAGTTTTGGTAATGCAAGGTAGAACAGAAAATGAATTAGGTACTACCTTTTGTACTCAACAAAATAGGATAGATAATGAAGAATTTTCTCTGAATTTGTCAAATATTTATGGACTAGACACTGTTGATATATTTATTTCCTGTATATAATATATATTTATTATACATAGTTTTTCTTATATTAGTTATAACATTTTTATTTTAGACAAAAAAGAAATATGCGGTATTATTTTGTTTGTGTTGTAACACATAAAGCTTGCCTGAAGATCAGAATGTGGAGCGAGCTACTAGTTAGTCACAGAGGCCAGGCAGTGGTGGCTCACACCATTAATCCCAGCACTTGGGAGCCAGAGGCAGCCGGATCTCTGTGAGTTCAAGGCCATCCTGGGCTACATGAGATTGAATCAGTCTAAAAGAGAAACAGAGGCAAGCAGTGGTGGCTCAGACCTTTAATCCCAGCACTAGGGAGGTAGAGATGGGAAGTAATATGGCTGGGCAGAGAGAGGAAAATATGGTGGGAGGAGACAGGAGCTCAAGGCATTCAGTCTGAGGATTCGTAGAGACAGGATCTTGTCCTTTCAGACTGGCATTTTGTAGAGGTAAGAACTTCAGCAGCTGGCTTCTTTACTTCTCTGATCTTCTAGCTTTCACCTCCTAGAATCTGACTCCGCATTTTATTATAAGACCAATTAGTCTGTGTTTTAAGTGGGAGTACAGCTCTGTTTGGACCTCTGCTTTTACAGTCTGCTGAAGGATACACAGGCAAAAAGCTATGGCCACATTCCCTGGCTCCTACCACTAAAGTCAAGGAGAGATCAGTGGCCCACCATAACAAGTAACGGAGACTTTAGAATCATATATGATGTGGGAGTGATTTCTTAATAATAAAGAAACTGCCTCGGCCCTCATAGGACAGAAAATTAGGTAGGCGGAGTAGACAGAAGAGAATTCTGGGAAAAAGAAGCTAAATGAGTGAGTCGCCATGATGCTCCCACTCCAGACAGACGCAGGTTAAGATCCTCCCTAGTAAGCCAGCTCGTGGGCTACACAGAATATTAGAAATGGGTTAGAACAATATGTAAGAGCTAACCAATAAGAAACTGGACCTAGCCGGGCCAGGCAGTGTTTGAAAGAATACAGTTTCCGTGTAATTAATTCTGGGTATAAGCTAGCCATGCGGGCGGCCGGGTGCCGGGGACGCAGTCCCGCCGCTCCTATTTCAACACATATACAACATGCCAAGAAGTTAACAATGGGCATTTACTGAAATGGGACAAGCAGGTGACCCACAGAGTTAGCTGCATTCAACTGGCAATTCTAAACCTCAGAATTCCCATCCACTCACTACACAGGCTTGATCCTGTTTAGCTTCTGAGGTCATATACATTAAGAGTGGTATGGCCATAAGTCCTTAAACTGCTTTTTAGCCTCTGATGAAACTCCATATTATACATCAAATATTTACTTAATTTCAGGAACAAATTAACTAAGATAACTTAACTCACTTTAAGAAATTCAGGGTAAGCCAGGCAATGGCACATGCTTTTAATCTCAACACTCAGGAGGCAGAGAGGTAGGTGAATCTCAAAGTTTGAGGACAGTGTGGTCTACAGAGCAAGTTTCAGAACAGTCAGGGCTACACAGTGAAACCTTGTCTTGAAACCAAACTAAACCAACCAACCAAACAAACACCCCCCAAACTCCAAAAACCACCCCCCAAAATTTTCAGGGTAAAGACATTCAAATGAAGACGCAGCATCTCCTCAAGAGGCTGCTTTTTTGAGTGCAGAGTGGCTTGTACGGCAAGCAGCATGGCTGCAGCTAGGCAATCCCCTCCAGCAAGCCTGTTCTCCAAGCTCCAGCTGCATGGGAAAACAGACAGGTCTTCTCACAACTTAAAAAGGAAAGGAGAAATGGAAGGTGTGCAAATTTCCATTTTAATGTACACTTCCCTTCACGACAAAAGGCAGAACACATTATAGCGTTAAGGTCGTTTATTCTGTGTCTTTGCAGATAAAAGAGTAATTACTCTTTGTATTTTATACTTAGATATTATCTATATTACATTTTACACTGAAACCAAAGGGGAAATGCCATAATATTATCTATTTTCCCCCCGTGGTAGTTACTCACTAAAACATCCATATAACAATAGAGAGATAGTTCAGCAGTGAGGAGCATTGGGTCTGCTCATCCAAAGGGTCAGTTTTCAGCACTCACACTCTGGCAATCACTACAGTTCCCAGGGATCTGACACCCCTTTTCAGCTTCCTCGAGCCCTATACACACAAGGCCTACATACATAATGCAGCAAAGCACCATATACACAAAATAGTAATTTAAAAAATAGACCTTTGATTCTGAGGGTAATGGAAATGGTATATGAACTACTCTAGTTTCCTTCTTCTTCTTCTTCCTCTTCCTCTTCCTCTTCCTCTTCCTCTTCCTCTTCCTCTTCCTCTTCCTCTTCCTCTTCCTCTTCCTCTTCCTCCTCCTCCTCCTCCTCCTCCTCCTCCTCCTCCTTCTTCTTCTTCTTCTTCTTCTTCTTTTGAGACAGGGTTTCTCTGTGGCTTTGGAGCCTGTCCTGGAACTAGCTCTGTAGACTAGGCTGGCCTTGAACTCACAGACAGCCACCTGCCTCTGCCTCCTGAGTGCTGGGATTAAAGGTGTGCGCCACCACTGTCCAGTCACTACTCTGCGATGACAGAATAAAGGTATCTTCATGTCTAGGTTTTCAGTGGCAAGGGTGGGAAGCAGACCTGTCTGTCCTCATGCTCAGGGGTAGCAGACACAGGACTGCTGTGAACAGCAGCTGGCATAGTCACTTTGCACCAGGGGAGCAGCAGGCTATGCTATTTGAGTAGTAGCTGCATAACTTGTGGACTTTTTGAACATCTAGACAAGAACCATTTTCCTATTGCTCCAAATGGAGTCAGACTCAGTCACCCTGAAAACGTATTTTTTTGTTTCTGCTCTCTCGTCAAGGTTTTACCCCCCCACCTGCCCACACACATTTCTTCTCTACCTACTCCCCATGCCACTTCTCCAGAGCCCACATCTCCACTGGCAAACAGGTCTCAGTAAACACTGGTGTGTGAGCAGTAGGGCTCGTTCTCATCTCCTTCCCAGACAAGGAACAAAAGCATATAGAATGACTCTTCTGACCTAGAACAAGGAGGGGCAGAGGGATGTGAGGAGAAACAGCATCTCATGATGGCCTACTAAGGTGAATAAGGAACTGAGCTAGACTTTCTCCTTGTCAACTATGACACAATCCTTTCAAAAGCAAGAATCTTAAACACTGCATTTAATTCTTGTTTGTAGAAAATTGTACAGAATTTTTAACCAAGAATTCCCTTGAAAGTTTGCCTTTGGAAAATAAGAAGCGCATTGCACAGAAAATATAAGCACGAGTTCTATTTTGCACTCATCTTCCAGAACAGCTCCGATCCTAAACAGAGCAAAGGAGGGACATTACTTATTTAAATCCTAGGGCATGACTAGTAAATATGTATATGACACTACGTCTGCAAGCAAAAAGCATAACCCACTGTCATGATGGGTTAAACAAAAACAAACAAATGAACACCCAGATAGATGTGTGTGCACATGCACTTGTACACGTCACTGGAGCACCTGAGAGAGGGACTGTTCCTGGCTGGACCGCTACCCACTGTGACTGTGCCAGGGAGCAGTGGCATGGCCTACTGCACTATCTTCTTCCAAAGGGAACTATGGGATCGGAGGGCTGGGGCTGGACCCCAGCTTTTCTGAACCTTTTCTTCATCTTCTGTGAAATACAGAACAGATGCGGCATTTTCAGTACACTTACACGTTTTAATATTCTTAAAAACATTTGATTTGTGTGTGTTTTGTGTGTGTGTTTACGTGTGCGTGTGCATGCATTCAATTGCCTGAAAAACGCAGTAGAGGGTGTTGGATCCCCTGGATCTAGAAAAAAAGATGTCTGTGAGTCACCTGATAAGGGTGCTGGGAAACAAACTCTGGTCCTTTGCAAACAGATGTGCTCTTAACTGCTGAGCCATCTCTCCAGTCCCAAACATCTTTAATGTTCTCTGATGCTATGAATTATAACACTCTTAGCAATACAGAAAGGCAATTTCCTCTAGATCACTGCATATGATCCTTCTATTTTAAGTATGACATACCTACATGAAGGCAACCATTATAGGATATGAGGGTCTACGTCCCAAACAATCTAGTGGGGGCATTTCAATTTGGAGCATTTGCCTTGGAAATGGGAGTTCAGCAGAAAAGACGGCTTGTGTACACACTGGAAACACTCTACACATGGTCCTCAAGATCATACAAGTTTAGGCTGCCCGCTTACATGCACATATTCATGAAATTCAGCAATTTTTAAAATACCCCGAGCTCAGCAACAGAGGCCAATATTGTCAGCAGCTTTCCACTTAATTGTCAGGGTGGTGAGAAGGGGGTAACAACAGCAACAGGAAGATGAACATGTCAGAAATAGCCCGAAATTGACAGGGAAGGTTTAGACCTAATAAAACACATATTTTCAATTCTGAATCTTTGTGTTTTATATGGACTTAATAAAACAAGGACCCTGACAAAACAAGTCCTCCTTCAGTCCGGACCTCCAGAGCAGGACGAGAAGCACCAGTCCCACCAGCCTTTTGAACATACGTCAGTAGAGAATTTCTTCTCCAAGAAGCTTTCCTTTATTTGTTCTGCTACCAGTTATAAAAAAGCCTTGCTTAATACTTGACATTTTAAGTCACTTATTGCACACATGATGGGAATGTAGAGACTGATAAGGAATTCTCTCGAGATTAAAAGAAAATCAAGAAAGTAATGTCCATGACCAAAGAAAGCCAAGGAAGAACCGATGTAAGAGTGCTCTCAGAGGGCACACACAGCTACCTTGGCAGCCTACAGCCTATGCAGAGCCAAGGCTGAGCAGGCCCCATGTCGGAAAGTGTCCAGGACCCAAGTAGTGATTAAGTTATTCTTGTTCACAACCTAATGTTAGGGCCAACATACCAAATTCTGAGCATCTTTTGGTGGCATTTGATAAACCAATATGTGTTAGGAGTATAATACTGGACCCAGTGTAGGGGAATATGTTATAGCTGTGGAGTTGTGGAGATATTCTGACTTATCAGGAAGCCAAGGCTATACTGAGAGCCACAATAGGACAGCTCTAGAGGCTGGAGCTGCAATAGAGCAGCTAAGCTCTGGAGGAAAGGTGTCCTGACTATAGGGAAGTCAGGCTACCTGGAGCTGGGGTGCGGGGTGGGGAATGGTGTCCCCGCAGGATACAGCAATCCTGCTCTTCTCCTGAAGAGCTGCTACAGTTGAGTTCTCTGTTCCCTTAAGGGAATGTCCTAGCAGAGATATCCGCTTCTTCTCTGGCCCAAGATGTTACTTCTTTTGCTAACACTCTGCTAAAGTGGAAGCCTCCACAGAAATGTAGCAATCTCATCCTGCTCCAGCAAAAAAGTTGTCTTCTGCTCAGCCCCACTTAGGGAGGTCTCAGCAATGTTATTCAGCTTGCTCTCCTAAGGGATGTCCCAGCAAGGTTCTTCTATTCTGCACCAGCGACTGAGGATCTTCACCCAAGACTCTTCTGAGAAAGAGATTTATTTGGGAAGGAGGAGTCCAGGAGAGTGGCTGCCTCTGCCAGGGAGGGATAAATGGGGGCCTCTAACTGAACAGACAGACTCATATAGGGCTTCTTAGGGATGAGTTCCCTGGGGCTGGGGAGGGGAGGGACTGGTTACTTTTTCCCTGCTCAGGGGATTGGTTGGGCACAGGGGCAGAGATGGGTCTGACTTCATAGTCAAATGGTGTTTCTTTTACTGGTATTTTTCAGCCTTTTGACTCTAATCTTAGGACCAGGGCATATTTCTGTCAGTGGCTCTGATTCTAGGGACAAAGTGTGTTTCTTTGGCACTGGTTTCAGAGTCAGGGCATTTGGTCTTGGGTTCAGGGAAAAAAATGTTTCTTTCCTTTTCTCAGGTTTCAGATCCAGGTCAGGCCTCACTGGCTCTGGGCTCAGAGTCAGGGTGCTCAGTGATTGGTTTCTTGATCCTTCTACCCTACACCCAGGTCTTCAACTTGTAAGTTGTGGGGTCCAGAATAGGTGCTATGAGCCTGGGCTTCCTGAGTCACACAAGGGAAAGAGGAAATGATCCTTGTTGGATCTTATTTATAAGTCATGTTATAGTTTAAAAATAAATGTTGGCAACAGACTGGAAAGACTACTAATCTCGTCTTATTTTACTGAGGGCACACACAGCCTGGCAGGTTCTCATTTCTCATCCCACCCTGCCACTCTCACCAGCGCCTCCTGCCTGCTCTGTACAGGTTGACCTCCAAGTGCAGCCCACACTGAAGCTGTCTACACATTTTCAGCAACTGCCTCTAATTTCAAGCACACAGATTAGGTTCCCTGGAAAGTCTGCTTATAATCTTTCTTTTAGCCAAGCAATTTCTGTGAATGGTTTTATCATATCAAATACATTCTGTCCCTGATTTTTAAACTTAATGCATGTTAATAAAGAAAAACATTTTAGTCTTACAGACTGCACTGCTGTAAAACAGTCACTCTCTTACTAACGGACATTTCAGTCTTCCCGATTTTGATCTTCTTTTTAATTAGAAATCACAAACATCATCATATATAAAGAATATTAGAGGAATTAAAATAACAATTGGCAAGTTAGTAACCTTCTTCAGGTGAAAATTCCCTACAACCAGAAGCAAATGCTGCTATTCGGTATAGATGCTGAGATGTAACTATGGTCCTGGGGAAGGCAGTTCTTCCCTGCATCCTTCAATCCATCCTTAAAAATGCAGCCATGCGATTTAAATGGGGAGTAAGTCAAAGCTACATGAAAGGATTCTGTCTGAGGGTGAAATGTGCACACAAATCTACTCTAGTGTTAACTGAACGTTCACAGCTAGTGTATGCGTTTCTTTCCATTCTAATGAAAGTGTTGTTCCCTTCTATGCCTTGAGGAATGCTCTGTTAGTACTAATTCAAAGACCAGCATCAGAGCAGAGGACACTGCTTCACAAGCTGCTGTGGACAGTAGACAGTAGGAGGGAAATTTCCTAAAAAGTTATTTTCCCCAAGTGTTGGTAAATTTGTCTCCCAAGCATTTCTTTGCTCAAAACTAAAATCCAAATAATAAAAAGATCACTGACTGAAGTAGCAAAGATACAGAAAACACATATACAGCGACCACATGAGAGTACCCTTAGTGGGACTACCCTTGGTTGGTACTCTTGGTGGGAGTTACCCTCAGTGGGAGTTCCCTTGGTGGAGTACCCTTGGTGGAGTACTCTGGGGGGGTATCTTTGGTGGGAGTACCTTCAGTGGGAGTTATCCTTGGTGGGAGTTACCCTTGGTGGGAGTACCCTCGATGGGAGTACTCTTGGGACTATAGAGGCTTCTGTTAATATGCAATGTTTTTAGCTAGTCCCATATGCACTTTCTTTTTGAGACAGGGTTTTTCTGTGTAGCTTTGGAGCCTGTCCTGGAACTTGCTCTGTAGACCAGGCTGGCCTTGAACTCTGCCTCCTAAGTGCAGGGATTAAAGGTGTGTACAACCAACGCCTAGCCCATTTGCACTTTTTAAAACTGGTATTTATTGAGATCTACATTTTTCTCTGCTCCCCTCCCAGACTCTCCCCTGCCCTTTAACCCTCTCCCAAGGTCCCCGTGCTCCCAATTTACTCAGGAGATCTTGTCTTTTTCTACTCTCTTAGTGTCTTCATTGTTGTCTAAGTTCTCTGGGATTGTGATTTGTAGGCTGGTTTTTGTTGTTTTATGTTTAAAAATCACTTATGAGTGAGCACAAGTGATAATTGTCTTTTGTGTCAGGGTTACCTCACTCAAAACGATGTTTTCTAGCTCCATCCATTTTCCTGCAAAAGTCAAGATGTCTTTTTTTTTCCTGCTGTTTAGTACTCTATTGTGTAAATGTACCACATTTTCCTTATCGATTCTTCAGTTGAGAGACATTTCGGTTGTTTCCAGGTTCTGGCTATGACAAACAAAGCTGCAACGAACATAGCTTAGCACATGCCCTTGTGGCAGGGGTGAGCATCCTTTGGGTATACCCAAAAGTGGTATTACTTGGGTCCTGAGGAAGGTTGTTTCCTAATTTTCTGAGAAATCGCCACACTGACATCCAAAGGGGCTGTACCACCTTGCATTGCCACCAGCAATGCAGAAGTGTTCTCTTTACCCCACAACCTCTCCAGCATAAGTTGTCATCAGTGTTTTTGATTTTGGCAATTCTTAGAGTTGTTTTGATTTGCATTTCTCTGATGACTAAGGATGTTGAATATTTCCTTAAGTGTCTTTCAGCCATTTTAGATTCCTCTGTTGAGAGTTCTCTGTTTAGGTCTGTATTCCATTTTTTTTATTGGATTATTTGTTCTTTTGTTGACCAATTTCTTGAGTTCTTTGTATATTTTGGAGATCAGACCTCTGTCTGATGTGGGGTTAGTGAAGATCTTTTCCCATTCTGTAGGCTGTTGTTTTGTCTTGTTGACTATGTCCTTTGCTTTACAGAAGCTTTTCAGTTTCAGGAGCTCCTATTTATTAATTGTTTCTCTCAGTGTCTGTGCTGCTGGGGTTCTATTTAGGAAGTGGTCTCCTATGCCAATGCGTTCAAGTGTACTTCCCACCTTCTCTTCTATAAGGTTCAGTGTGGCTGGCTTTATGTTGAGTTCTTTGATCCATTTGTACTTGAGTTTTGTGCATGGTGATATGGATCTATTTTCATTCTTCTACATGTTGATGTCCAGTTATGCCAGCACCACTTGTTAAATATGCTTTCTTTCTTCCATTTGATATTTTTTGCTTCTTTGTCAAATATCAGGTGTTCTAAGATGTGTGGATTGATATCCATGTCTCCTATTCGGTTCCATTGATGTTCGCATCTGTTCTTATGCCAATACCAGGCTGTTTTCAGTACTGTAGCTCTGTAGTAGAGTCTGAAGTCAGGGATTGTGATACCTCCAGAAGTTATTTTATTGTACAGAATTGTTTTGGCTATCCTGTTTTCTTTTGCTTTTCCATATGAAGTTGAGTACCATTTTTTTGAGGTCTGTGAATAATTTTGCTGGGATTTTGATGGGCATTGTGTTGAATATGTAGATTGTTTTTGGTAAGATTGCCATTTTTACTATGTTAATTTTACCTACCCAAGAGCATGGAATATCTTTACACTTTCTGGTGTCTTCTTCAATTTTTTTCTTTAAAGACTTAAAGTTCTTGTCATACAAGTCTTCTACTTGTTTGGTTAGAGTTAGTCCGAGAAATTTTATGCTATTTGTGGCTATTGTGAAGGGTGATGTTTCTCTGATTTCTTTCCCACCCTTTTTATTATCTGTGTACAGGAGGGCTACTGATTTTTTTGAGTTAATCTCGTATCCTGCTACATTGCTGAAAGTGTTGATGAGTTGTAGAAGTTCCTTGGTAGAATTTTCGGGAATCGCTTATGTAAACTATCATATTATGAGCAAATAGTGAGAGTTTGACTTCTTTTCTGATTTTGTACCTCTTGATCTCCTTTGGTGTCTTCTTGCTCTAGCTAGGACATCAAGAACTATATTAAATAGATAGGGAGAGAGTGGACAACCTTGTCTTGTTCCTCATTTCAGTGGGATCACTGGGAGTTTCTTTCCATTTAGTTTGATGTTGGTTGTTGGCTTGCAATATATTGCCTTTATTATGCTTAGGCATGTTCCTTGTATCCCTGCTCTCTCCAAGACCTTTATCATGAAGGGATGTTGTATTTTGTCAACAGCTTTTTTGGCATCTAATGAAATGATCATGTGGTTCCTTCTGTTTCTACTGTGTGGAATAATTTGAGCAGTACTGGTATTAGTTCTTCTTTGAAAATCTTATAGAATTCTGAGCAGGAGCCATCTGGTCCTGGGCTTTTTTTGGTTTGGAGACTTTTGATGACTGTATTTCTTCAGGCATTATAGGTCTGTTTAATTTGCTTATCTGGTCTTTATTTAATTTTGGCACTGAGAAGAAGGTGCATTCTTTTGTGTTTGGATGGAATATTCTATAGTTGTCTGCTAAGTCTATTTGAGACATAACATCTGTTAGTTCTCTTATTTCTCTGTTTTTTTTGTCTGACTGACCTGTCCACTGGTGAGAGTGGAGCATTGAAGTCTCCCACTATTAGTGAGTGTGGTTTAATGTATGATCTAGGCTTTAGTGTTCTTTTACATATGAGGGTATCCTTGTATTTGGGGCATAGATGTTTGGTATTGAGTTTTCCTCTTGATGAATTTTTCCTGTGACTAATAGGAAATGTCCTTCTTTGTTTATTTTGATTGATTTTAGTTTGAAGTCTTGTTAGATATTAGGATAGTTACACTGCTTGTTTCTTACGTCCATTTGATTGGAATATTTTTTTCCAACCCTTTAATTTGAGACAATGTCTGTCTTTGAGGTTGAGATGTGTTTCTTGTATGCAGAAAAAGGATGGATTCTGTTTTCGTATCTAATCTTTTGATCTGTGCCTCTTTATAGGTGAGTTGAGTCCATTTATATTAAGGGATATTAATGACCAGTGATTGCTATATCCTGTTAATTTAGCTTTCATTGTTGGTGATGTTCATTTGTGTGTTTTCCCCTTCTTTGGGATTTGCTGCTATGAGACCATCAATTGTCTGTGTTTTTGTTGGTGAAGCCAACTTCCTTGGGTTGAAGTTTTCTTTCTAGTATTTTGTGTAGGGCTGGGTTTGTGATTAGGTATTGGCTAAATCTGGTTTTGTTATGGAATATCTTGTTTTGTCCTTCTATGGTGACTGAAAGTTTTGCTGGGTATAGTAGTCTGGACTGGCATCTGTCGTCTCTTAATGTCTGCATAACGCTTGATCACAACCTTTGGCTTTCATTGTCTCCAATGAGAAGTCAGGTATAATTCTGATAGGTCTGCCTTTATATATTGCTTGGCTCTTTTCCTTTGCAGCTCTTAATATTCTTTCTTTGCTCTATATGTTTAGTGTTTTGATTATTAAGTGGAGAGGGGACTTTTTTTTGGATCCAGTCTATCTAGTGTTCTGTAAGCGTCTTGTATAAGCTTCATAGGCATATCTTTCTTTAGGTTGGGAAGGTTTTCTTCTATGATTTTGTTAATTTTCTGTGCTTTTGAATTGAATTTCTTCTCCTTCTTCTATACTTATTATTCTTAGGTTTGGTCTTTTCATGGTGTTCCATATTTCTTGGATATTTTGGGTTAAGCTTTTGTTAATTTTTTTTGATTGATGAGTATATTTCCTCTATTGTCTCTTCAATGTTTGAGATTCTCTCTTCCATCTCTTGTATTCTGCTGTTTACGCTTGTGTTTGTGGTTCCTGATTGTTTTCTCATGATTTTTGTTTCTATAATTCCCTCAGCTTGTGTTCTCTTTATTGTCTCTATTTCAGTTTTCAAGTCTTGAATAGTTTCTTTCATATGTTTGATTGCTTTTTCTTGGTTTACTTTAAGGAATTTGCTGATGTCTTCCAATTTTCTGTTTGTCTTTTTCCCCATTTCTTTGACAGAATTTCTCATTTCCTCTCTAAGAGTTTCAAACATTCTCATGAAGTTATTTTTTAGGTCATTTTCTTGTGCTTCATCTATATTTGGCAGTTCAGGTCTTGCTGTTGTAGGGTTTTTAGGTTTTACTGGTGTTGTGTTGCTCTTTGTGGTGTTGCATGTGTTCTTACCTTTTCTATTCATCTTTTCCCTAATTGGTGTGGCTGGAGCTGTCTGAGATTCTGTTGATTAATTTTCTAGATGCCAATAAATCCAAAGCCCAGATGGTTATTCACTGTTGTACAGTCAGTGCCACAGTTCTAGTTACCCTGTTGGTCACTCTGTTTTCCTGGAGATTTCTCAGTGCTCCTGGGCTTTGTTCCACTCCTTTGGAGTTTGCTGTCTCAGGCCTACTTTGGCCTAGGTTACTGGCTTTGACCTGTTTCTGTAAATTCAGGTCTGGATCCCCTCCTGCAGAGGTCCTTGGTTCTGAGTTGGTCCTACAATGGTCTCTGGTTCTGGTCTATTCCCTTGGAGTTCCCAGGCTCTGGCGTGCCCAGAACTGCAGAGGACCTAGCTCAGGCCTATTTCCTCAGAGGTCCTAGACTCATGCCTAGACCCACCGGGGTTCTGGCTTAGGTCTACTCCCTTGAAGGTCCCAGATTCATGACCGGACCCTCAGCAGTCTCTGGCTCTGGCTCACTCGCTCAGCAGTTACTCCCCTGTACCTGTTAAGGTGGAGTTTGTTGTCTCAGGTCTGCTCTGGACCATGTCGCTGGCTCAGTCCTGGGACTGGATTGGCTTCTGGCTCCCATGGAGCTTGCGTTCTCGGTTCAGTCCCACTCCTCCCCATATGCACTTTTAAGATACTCAAGTACCAAGTGTAGAAAGGGTCTGGAAGAAGAGGAGCCACACTGCTAGGCTGCTGTTGTAGTGTGACAGGCTTCAGCCTCTTTGTCGATCATCTACCAGGAGCTTTTGTCATTGTTTCTTTGTCACCTTTTCCCCAATAAAGGCTTGAAAAGAGAAGTTAGAGTAGGCTATGGCCCAGCCAGTTGCCTCATGTGGTAATACATACCAGTCAGTCACTTATACTGGCATCTTTCCACATCTTGAGACAGTGGAAAGATGTTATTGCTCACCTGAAGTTAACATGGTTTAGGCTATCTAAGTGACAGCTACATTGGTCACTTGTTATAGACTCTCAGCCTTATAGACCTAAGAGACAGCTTGCTGGGCTCTGAAGTTAGGAGGTCATATCCAGGGCAGACTCCAAGGATGGGTTACACACAGAGAGACTGGTGGTGGGAGAAGGCCTTGGTCAACATCCCTGCTTTCCCATCAGAGATGTGTGTGTGTGTGTGTGTGTGTGTGTGTGTGTGAGAGAGAGAGAGAGAGAGAGAGAGAGAGAGAGAGAGAGAGAGAGAGAGAGACAGAGAGAGAGAGAGAGAGAGAGAGACAGAGAGAGAGAGAGAGAGAGAGAGAGAGAGAGAGAGAGACAGAGAGAAAGAAAGAGAGAGAGAGAGAGAGAGAGAGAGAGAGAGAGAGAGAGAGAGAGAGAGAGAGAGAGAGAGAGAGAGAGAGAGAGAGAGAGAGAGAGAGAGAGAGAGAGAGAGAGAGAAGGTTTGGGAGAGAGAGAGAGAGAGAAAGATGGAGAGAGACAGACACTTGGTTGTGCTGATGATTTCCCATGTGACCCTAGAGCAGCACACTACAAATGGGCTAAGAACAAGTGATAACATCCACAACAGAGGTTTCGGCAAGTACCATGTAACTACTGCAGTCATACAAAATGCTTCAGCAGACCAATTTGAGTATTAATCCCAGGACCTTCACAAATTGAGTAACCTCAGAAGACCCCCAGATGTGGCACATTTATGACTCATATGTAATCAGAACATTAATTAGGTCATTTCTAGTTCTGAGGTCCTACAGGTATGGTTTTATAACTACAGAAAGCATCATCAGTTAGCATTGTGTGACTGACTGTAGCAGACTGATTTCAGAAGCTCATCCTATGGGTCTGAGGGATGCAGCTCTCTATAAAGACACTGTGGCAGTCAGGAGGTGAAAGATACATTTGTTTTCCACTGATCTGAATTCCTACTCTGCTTACTCGTGGTTTAATCTTGGGACATTTTACTTCATGTGCTTGTTTCTTCATCAGGACAATGTGGGTAGTGACAATACTTCTACCGCAGTGGTTTTTGTGAGAAGTAAATGAGAAGATTCATTTAACAAGAGCTTAATATGTGCCTAGTACACAGTAGTGCCACCGTCACTTCTCTGATTGTCATTACTTCAAGACTAACATAGCTCACTTACCAAGATGCATGTCCATGACCTTGGCACAGTACTTGCACATAGCATCTAGGTCATTCAGCTGTCCTTGGAGGAAGGAAATCTGGGCTTCCAATTCCTCTTCCTTAAAAAAAAGAAATAAAGATTAAAAAAAAAACTACTAAGTACTACATATGATCCTACATTGTCTGTTTTGTTTTGAAATGTGGCCTTACTTTGTAGCCCTTGATATCAAGGACCTCTCTATGTAGGCCAGTCTGGCCTTAACACTACCTGCCTCTCCCAAACTTAGGAAGTTTGAGGATTAAAGGCCTGTGTCACCACACCCAGCCTCCTTATATAGACAAAACTTAAGGGGGGGTGGGAAACAGATAAAAGAAAGGCCACTACTACCATCACCAAGAAAAACAGTAGAACAGAGACAACCCCCTCAAAAAAAAAAACCCAAGTATTCCTAATCAAATTCTTGCTCTGGCTAACTGTAAACATACAAACTTTGCATAAAAGTACAGAAATATATTTTTATTTCATATATTTTTTTTATCATATTTCCTCTCCCCTAGCTTCTTCTGGCTCCTTTCCACCTCCCTACTCACCAGTTTTATGTTCTCTCTGCTTCTCTTTCAAAAGACACAAAAATTAAAAACAAAAGAAGCAAACAACAACAACAACAACCAAAACCCAATAAATCACAAATGCTAAACCAAGATGAAATAGAAAGTCTACAACAGCACAAAACACACAGTTCATTTTGTGTTGGCCATCTAATATCTTTCAAAATATTAAGCAATAAAAATTAAAAAAATGAAACTGAGTTTGACTAGCTCATACTTTGTAGGCAATTCCATTTTTCTTCATCTGAGAAACCTGTTTATACCAGAAACCTCATTATTGTCTAGACAATGAAAATGTCTTACAATGTGAGTTTTCTCAGCAGCTGGTAAGCAGCTAGTCTTCTTATATTTCCTCCCTTGACAAAGAGCTGGGGTATTTTGTTTCTAGAGATGGGTCCTTAAACTACACAAACAACAAGGACACAAAGATTAAAGTCTTTTTAAGGAAACATGATGTGGGATGTCCTTTTGTATTATGTGTTGCTTTTATTGGTTAATGAATAAAGAATCTGCTTGGACCTATTACAGGCAGAATAGAGCAAGGTGGGAATTCTAAGCAGAGCTAGAGGAGAAAGTAGGTGGAGTCAGGAGAGAAGCTGTGTAGCCTCTGAAGGAAAAAGACATGAGCCGCCAGCCAGAACCTTACTGTAAACCACGAGCCTTGTGGTAAAATACAAAATAATAAAAATGGGTTAATTTAAGATGTAAGAGTTAGCTAGAAATATGCATAAGCTACTGGCCAAGCAGTGTTATAATTAACACAGTTTCTGTGTGATTATTTCAGGTCTGGGCAGCTGGAAAACAAATGAGCAGTCTCTGTCTACAACTGTAAAATGTTTCCTAGAGAAATCTGTAAGATTCTGTGAGTTTTTCTCTCAGAGAAAGGGAATAATTTTTGTAATTTGGGCTATTTTAGCCAGGATAGCTATAACAGAAAAGAAAGGATGTTGCCAGGGCTGGCCCAGGTGAGAAAATGGATTTTCCAGTCTTAGATGCTTTTCTTTTTATATAAAATTCCTCTGTTCCATTAACAAAATGGAAAGAGAAAGCAACTGAGGCATTTCTTTTACTTTTTGAAAGTGAGTAATTATAATCTGACTGGTAGGTAGGGTGGAAATGAAGGGTTGAAAAGGTCTCCTGTAGGTGTACTGCATTTGGAAGACATGTAAACGCACTGAAAAGCACTGATTTCAACTGCAAGCTCTTAGCAACATGCATTGGAATGTTTGACACAAAGTCAGACATGGCAGTGCTCAAAAAGTGAACCATGGAATATCTACTGTAGAATTATACAAGCACTTCCCATGTTCATTATGTATCCTACCAAGTTCCACAGCTCCTCCTGCTCCTAATCTAGGACAAATGGGACCAGAAGCTCAACTGAAGGATGCTAATGGAAGACATTACCTATCCGGTTCCACTGGGCATCGAGGTGAAAAAAGGATGGTCTATCTCAGGCCTCTTTTCTCTTTCCCTTTCTTTGTCTCTTTTCACAGACCTGAACCTGTTCTGTAAGATTACTACAGACATTAAAGAAGGAAGGCTGTGTGTGTCTTGCTCTGTGATAGTTGTAGTCAGTGTGTACAGATGGCACCACATACCTTGTCTCTCTTAGTGTGCTGTGGCCTCACTTCTAAGTTTGCAAGAATCACTTTTTAGCTTTTGCATCTGTATGGCCTCACTAGCCTTGATACAGAGACTACAGAAAGTCAAACTATGTCAAGTTGGGAAGTTTAAGAAGCCTGGCAAATTCTGCCTTACCTAAAGGAGGCTCATGATGGCTGTTCAGGCTAGAGCATCCAAAAGAGACTCATGGACAAGTAAAATCCACAAGAGAAAAATCGAGACCCTGGGCATGTTAAAATGTTTTTCTGGAGTCTTTTAGTCCATCACAGCTGTTGCCAGGTCAGTGAGAGACTCAGGTTATACTACTACATGCAGCAGCAAATACAGCCTAATGGGCACTGTTCAAGTCCCCACCCACACAAAGAGAAAAAGGGAGCCCTATGGTGCTCTATTTTGGATCTGTTCCTTATGCCTTGAGAGGTGGCTGAATGTGGGAGAGTGGTTAAGAGAGAAACTCACATACGACACCAAGAAACTATTCCTGTCTTGTCACTGACCTTAAACTATCTCCCTTTCCTGGTCTGGTGGAAAGTCAGTCCTCTGGAGGATGTAAACTCAAACTTTGCTCTCAAGGCACTTAACAACTGTTAATGAGCTGGAACGCGCAAGTGGATCATACGGTAGAGTGCACAAGTCTTATAATGAAACAAGAAACATTGCCTGGGAATCTTGGCCCTTCCACTCAGTCATCTTTTAGTTACATACACAAACCCAACCAGAATATAAATCTGGACCAAACCTAGAGTTTGGTTGTGGCTAGTAGTTAGGGTGCTAACAGCCCAGGCTATACAAAAAACACTAGAAAAGAGAAGCTTCCTGGCATAAAACCATCTCTGTGTACTCTAGGCAGTATTTTAATTGAGTAACAACCATGCTAGTTAAAATGCAAACACCCCTGGGAGCTTTGGTCCCCAGTAGACACTCTTATTTACAGAGCTTTCTGAGCTTCGGAGGACACAGTGCAGAGGAGATGGGCGTGGCCTTCTGGCTGGAGACACTGCCAGCTGGGAAGTGTCTGCAGCTCAGAGGACCACTTTCTCCACAGTCTGTTGCTCTGCAGGGTTAGATGCTGTCACTATGTGGGCAGTGCAGGGTTTGCACCTGCAAGGGGCTGCCCTTGGTACTTGGCTGTCAAATTCAGAAGGAGAAAAAACCCACAAATTTCTTTGTTTTCATTTTCATGCCTACTGAATCTCAATACAGACAGAATCTGTCTCCACACAAACACTGTGCAAGAGTGCACATTCATTCATTCAAACTTTCATTTTCCAGGGAAAGCTTAATGAGATCAAAGAGGTCGGCTCTGGTTGAAGCAGGTGCAAAGGGTCAAGAATCTCTTATATTTGGTAGTCTGAAGTGCAGTTTGCCATTCCTATTGAGGCTGCAGAATCTGAAAAACATTCTTAAATCCTCCAGCTATCACTCAGGGTTTATAAATAGAAATGGGATCACGTGGAAACAAAGGGAGGCTTCCATTTATTCTTCATCATATTATATAATTGCAATTCTAAAACTGCCAGAACCTCCTCTAAATGTCTGTCTTAGTGTCTAGGGCTGTGCACCCTTCAGTCAGCAACACTCTCCAGAATGACAGCGTCGCTCACTTGCTTTCATCACACTGCCCTCTGTAATACAGAACAAATGCTTGCCTAATCACCCTGACATTGTAGGAAAACTGCTTAATGATCCTGAAAAGAAAGTATTATTGTGTTTACCCTGGCATGGATGTTCTACTTTCTACATAGGAAGGAGTATGGTGGGGTCATGATGAAATCCTGGAGAAGACAATCCTGGGTTCAGAACCCATTATTGCCAGTACCTTTGTATAATTTCTTTAGTTTCTTTATCTGCTAGAAATAGACTTCTTCCTTGGGTTCTATGTCCTCCCCAGCAAACATCTGAGCTCCCTTCAACAAAGACTCATCACCTGGATGGAGTCCTAACTTCTAGATGCTCACGAAACTATTTCCTTCCAAAGCTATCCAGCAATGTTTGGAATTTTAGAATACTTCAGATTCCAACACCTGGAAGGATGAGGCAGGAAGATTGCAAGAGTTCAAGGTCAGTTTGGGCTATCTAGTGAGACTATTTAAAAGAAAAAGGCATTTCTATAGGGTCATTACATTTGTTAGGTATTATGTAACTTGGTTGTTTATATAAAGTATATCTTTCATATATTACTTTTATAAATGCTTCAATATCCTTTAATATTTCTTACTTATTTTAGCAGTACAAGGTTTTGTAGTTTATTAATTATTCACTTTTTATCACCTTGTTTAATAAATACATTCATTTACTTTATGTTAAATTTTGTGGGAAATGCAGTAACAGGTGAGATGTTGGTCCTGGTGTCTACTGAGTTTAGAGAAGACCTGGTCTGCATGTTCTTAAGGTCAAGAAAGGAGCAGATGATGCCCCTGAAAGCTTTGGGGATGACTGTGAAGTGCTCTCCACAGGCCAGCAGAGAGGAGACATCTGGAGCAGATGTGGGGATGAAAGCATGCTTTCTAGATGACATCATTCTAAGGGTATTCAAAGAGAAGGACTCTGAATGAAATGACGGAAAAGCATGTTTCAGGAAGCAAGGGTCCAGTCACAAGGTGGTACATGTGTGTGTGTGTGTGTGTGTGTGTGTGTGTGTGTGTGTGTGCAGGAGAGTATAAGGTGAGCAAAGGAACCAATAATGAAGTGAAGTCAGAGCACTGGGAGGAGCAAGAGTTACAGACGGGCAGGAAGCCTTCTCTTTTCTTCTTCCCAGTGATATATTAGGACTTGGGTCTGATCGTGCTAAAGATCATTCACACGGGAGCAATGTCTGTCAGTCCTGAGGCAAAGTGGGACAGGAAGGGCCCTGGGGTGGAGTTCTGCCCAGCTTCTAAGCGTGTCCTCAGATCACAAGACAAGCAGACGAGGGAGCCAACACTGACAGCAGCAGCAGGAACCAGCCAAGAATAGCTGCCAGAAGACAGGAAAGGCGCCTAGTCTTGCTTGAACAGATGGGTAAGCAAGAAGCGGGAAGCACAGGAAATGGAAAGTCTTGATGAGGTGGAGGAAGGCTGCAGATGCTATGAGGAAGCTGTGGTACACAGAGGGTAACACACACACACACACACACACACACACACACACACACACACACACAGTGTGAAGCATATGGCAATAGCTGGGAAGACACCACCAGGAAAGAGAGAAAAGGAACACAGTGACCACATTACACACATTCAGTTCAGGGGTCGAAAGGACATGGTCTATGAAGCAGTTCAGCAACTGTACTGGAGAACAAGCTGGAATAAGCTATAGTGTTAGTTAGTATATAAGAGGCCAGCCACATACCATCTTTGAGCCTGACTCTAAAATGGTAATAATAATTTGTATGTCCTATTGGGGGATGGAATTATATGCATGGAGAAGTGCATTTCTGATCTGGTATTCAATTAACTTTAGACATTATTTCAATCTATTTAAAAATAATTATTTATATGTATGACTGCTTTGCCTGCATATATTTATATATATCACATGCATGCCTGGTGTCTGTGGAGGTCATGTGAGGGTGCCAGATCCCCTGGAACTGGAGTCAGAACTGGTTGTAAACAGTCATGTAGGTGGTGGGAACTAACCTGGGCTCACTGTATGAGCAATAGGCACTTAAAGTCACTGACCCAACTCTCTGGCCTCCTTTTTTGTTTTCTAATATGAACAAAATGTCACCTGGGTCTTGTTAATGTAGCGTATTTTTGTAGTTACAAGCTAGGCCTGGAAGTCTGCATTTCTAATGAAACCCCAGGGAATGATATGGCTAGACAATGGGCCACAATTTGGACAGCATTAGTGCCAGTATTAAGCCCTCATATTTCCTTCTGAATATAGAAAGGCCATAAACTATTCTCCTGTCTCCCTGCTCTAAGGCAGCTTTAAGAGAAGGCTTCTGGGTCCCACACGTTTGGTAACAACCTAAAAGAAGTCTTCTCAATACGAAGTAGGAGGCAGTGGAGAAACAAACAGGACAACAGCTTCCCAACCCTTCTGCACTAACTGTGCAGGGTGGCTTCGTCATTCTGTTCAGTATATTTTTGTGTTTTAATAAACAAAGCTTGCCTGAAGATCAGAGAGCAAAGCAGCCTTGCTAGTTGGTCACACAGGCTAGGGAGTGGTGGCACACACCTTTAATGCCCCCTCACCCCCCACTTGGGAGCGAGAGGCAGACAGATCTCTGTGAGTTCAAGGCCACCCTGGGCTAATTAAATCTGTGTAAAAGAGAAACAGAGCTCACACAAAGGTGGTCGCAGCAGTTGGGTTCACAGGCCTTTAAACCCAGCACTAGGGAGGTGGAGACACGGGTGATATGGCTGGGCGGTGAGAGGAATATAAAGGGGAAAAAAAAAAACAGGAATTCAGTGGAGTGTGGAATCTGAGGATTCATGGAGACAGGATCTTGCCTTGTCAGTGTGAAGAGGTGGGAGAGGTAAAAGGGTTCTCTTGTGGTTGGCTGCTTTGCTTTTCTGATCTTCAGGCTAAACCCCAATATCTGTCTCCGGGTTTTTATTACTTGTGCTACAATTCAGAAATAAGTTTTTGGACCATTAGTTCCCAATGTATTCATAAAGACAAACACTTAGAAACTTCTAGTTTTAAATTAAAGGGACTGATAGAGATCATGATATTTAAATCTATCCTAGGTTTTCTGAAAACATTTTTTATAAAAGTCTTACTATTGAGAATTGTGTGAGTGTACATGATATATACAGAGGCCAGGAACCAATGTCTTCTTAGATCACTTTCTATCTTGATTTTCAGACAGTCACTGAATGGAAATTTTCTGTTTTGACCAGACTGGGTGTGAGCCTCAGGGACCCTCCTGTGTCTGTACTCCCAATCCTGGGCATCCCCATGCATGGTTCCTCCATGGGTGCTTCAGCCAAAACCCTGACCCTGCACACGCACAGCAAGCACTTTATCTATTGAGCCATCTTCTCAGGCCTACTAATAAATTCAAACTTTTAGAAACATAATTTTATGCCTATTACCCTTCCCATTTTGTGAGCTATTTTAAGGTTGTTGCCCTTCTAGAAGTTGCTTATGAAAAGTAAGAGAAAAAACAGAAAAGACAAGAATGAGTACTAGAAAACCGGGCCACGTGTTATAAATTCTAAGTAAGTTTATAATGCTAGCACAAACTGGAAAAGGAATACAGCCTTCCTGACAAGCGTTACTCGGGTGAAGCAGGAAGGCTACCGTCACCACCTGCAAAGCCTGTAGCTCCCTTTACATAGATCAGTAAGTTCCTAGCCCTGAATTCAAGAGGTATCAAAGTGTTGTTAGAGAACTGCCTGTCTTTTAAACATTGGACCTGGGAAAGTGTTCTCTTCTAGAAAGGTCTGTATATAAGAGTCTAAATGACACTGTTAAGAGACATGCCCCAACTTGTGGACTTCCAGGACACGTTGTATTCTTATAATCAGGCAGCATGAACAATCTGTTGTAACCCCAATACGTTCCCTCTCCACCAAGTCAATGAGCACAGATGGTACTCTGTTAATGAGGGTTTTTCTGCCTGCCACTTGCATGTGATCATATCAACTGATGCAACCACCCAGCCCACACCAGGGACTTTTCATGTTTCATAGTACTGTTGGCTGGCCAAGATCATCTGTGAGCTCTTTCCTGGCACCAAAAGCAGAAGCCTACACAATGGCTAACCCAGACAGAAAGACCTTGGCCAAGGGTGCTTTTGTTGTTTGTTTTGTTGTTGTAAAAATAATTGGCCATGTGAGGACAAAACCCAAGACATGTATCCCCATTCTCAAAGCTAAATGCCTCCCACAAGGGCAAACAGAATCCAAGTTGAAGATCAAGAGAGGAATGAGAAATACTTTAAGTTACAAATGGTAGAGGGAAACAAGCATTAGAACTACTATGATATTCTCCTGTTAATGTAAACAATACCAGCTATGAAGCTTTTAGAAAAAAAAAAACAAATGCAAGAAGAGGGTGAATGCTCTGCATCAGCCATATGCCTACCACACTGACTTATAGGAACCCTATTTCTCAGTAACACCAGCCAATTTCTATTAACTTTGAAAATTTGCTGGTCAACACCATCGGTTGGGGAAGATACCAGAGTGATTCCTGCTACACTGAGTACTTGCAACAGTACACAAAACCTTTAAGAGTAGGAATTTATTCCTCAATTTTCTGAGTGCCAGAAACAACACCTGATAAAGAGGACAGTCAGAGGGAACAGAGCCTGTGAGACCTTCCACATGAATATAAGGAGATCACCTCCCTGAATGCTGAATCAGCACCCACGAATCAGGCATGATAACCTGCACCTTCCACTGTTCCTGCAGGTCTGGAAGGGGTAGACTTTCTACTGTGAGAGTTAAACACCTCCAGAATCGAACAAGTAAAGACCTCGGTATATCATGTATTTGAATTGAGACCAGAAAGAATTGTGAGTTTTGTGGAAAAGACAGGAGCTGAAAACAGCAAAGATGTCTAAGACAACATACTTTACTTAAGAGAACGAAAGAGTTGTACATCCCTGAGAGGCAGCAGAAATGTTGAGGAACGATTGATAGCAAGGTTGCCAGAGAAAGATCATCAGAGGCCTGACAGGCCATTCCTAACCCTGAAGAGCTCTGATGGGGAGTTACAAACTGGGACTAAGATGTACACAGTGGGCAAACTTGTGTCAAGGAATACTTTGAACACTCGAATGTTCTTTTTAACATGAGGTTACTGTTCATGAAGAACAACAACATTGCATAGCCTATCTTTCTATATTCTTTCTCTTGTAACATGCCAAATTCAGAAGGTAAATGGGACTCAGTATAGTTACTTGTAATGTTTGTTTTCAAACTGTGAATTGGTGTCAATGATAATTATGTATCAAGGAACAATTGAGAGACATTGTATTTCACAGTTCCTCTCTATAATTTCATTCTCAAGAAATGCCAGGTATCAAACTGCATGTAGTTGAAACCAGGAATGCACAAAATGTCTGCTTACATATACTGCAATGTCTGCCAGCTATCCAGTTTACTACATGCTGTGGTGACACCTATGGCTTGGATTCCATACAGCTCTGCCCAACCACTGCATAGTATCCCACTAGCTAGCATTAAATACATTCCCTTTCATTCCACACGCTATCAGTTAAGATCAATCTCATTTCTTAGAGCCCTGACGTTTTTGATGCATGATTTTTCACACCTATGATCTGTAGAAATAGACTAGCCCCATCTGCACAACTCCTCTGAAGATTAAGGTTTATCAGAAAACGGACACATCTCTCACAACCAAATTTACTTTTTCAGCAAAATCAACTATTTACAAGAAGTCTTTAGTGTATAGACACTGTAGGGCAGAACTGAATGAAGTTTTGGGTGCATTCTTCAAAGAGACCCTTTGGCTATGCCTTCTTTCAAGGTGAACCAGATCCACTCCACAACTGAGGGGAGTTGCAGAGACTCTCCTAGTGGAGACCTAAGAATTCAGGTCAATAGCACACAAAATCCTGGGTAGTTCTGAAAATGTCTCTGCCTCTATGTGAAGCCACAGTATTTAGGAACAAGAACACAGTCTTAGTAAGAGTTTCTGTTGTGATGACCACCAAGACCAGAAGTCCTTGGGAGGAAAGGGTTTATTTCACTTCACATCTTCAGGGAATAGTTTATCACTGAGGGAAGTCAGAGCCCGAACTCAAGGCAGGAACCTGGAGACAGGAACTGATGCAGAAGCCATGGAGAAACGCTGCTTACTGGCTTGTTCCTTATGGCGTACTCAGTCTAATTTCTTATGGCATTCAGGACCACCTGTACCGAGTCAACACAGCCCATATCTCGGCTCATTCATAAGAAATGCCATAGGTGGTTGCCCACAGGCCAGTCTGGTTGGGGCATTTTCTCAGCTGAGGTTCCCTCTTCTCAAATTACTCTAATTTATGTGTGACAAACTGACAAAATAAAATAATAAAACAAATCCCAAGTCAAACCACTAACCACAACAGAGAACAACTAATTGAATTTCAGATAAAGAATAAAGTTTCTTTCTTATATTTCACATATTGCCTGTTAAAGAAGTAGTCATGGATTACATCAAATTTAATTGGACATTCTGTATGATGGAACACTACATCAGGAGGAGGCCCAGGAAGGTACAGTCAGTCTTTCTCCTCTGGATATGGTGACTTTACCTGGTGTGGTTATGTTGCTTTGATCCTAGGCAGAGCACAGAGAGAGTGGGGGAAAAGATTCTCCCTTCAGGCCGATGTAGCGCCCAGGGTATGTTGGTGTTGTAGCTGTCATGCAGAGCATGGGCTGCCACCTGTCCTACTGCCATGCTTCTGTGGTAGTTGTGAGGGTATGAATTTCTGACATGGGCATCATGGGGCAGAAAGGTTAGAGGAGGACAACAGAGCTCAGCAGAAGAGAAGACATTTGAATTGAAATTCAGCTCAGTTATGAGAAACAGCCACAAAGGCTCCTCCATCTGCCCTTGTGTTTGAGAGGCCTGAAGCTGCTGTAATAAGAGCAGGGAATCTCATTCTTTTTGGGTGAAAGCTCTATAGATTAATGTAATTTCCTGGCAAAGTTAATGTGGGTGTTTTTAAAACATAAAAGATGAGCTGCAGGGACAGGTTTCTTTCTCTTTTTTTTTTTTTTAATTTTAATCACAGTTAGATACTAAGGGAAAAGAGGGAGACAGCTTACAGCCTCCACACTATGACTCTTGGCCTTGACTGACTTTCTTTTGCACAGGGTAGGCTGAGAATGTTCTTTTCCTTCTATACCATGCACATGCATATTAGGGGAACAAGTAACTGTCCCTCTAAGGCAGTACAGTTTGAAAGAACACATAAAGTTTCCAGAAAGGCCATTGAAAAGAAGCAGATGTTATCAACAACACATTTAATTTAGCATGGCTCAAACCCATAGGACTCCCTGGCCAGCTGCCAACACATTAAATTGTTTGATTTGAGCTCTCCCCAAGCCAATGTGTATGCCTCTTTGGCAGGATTCCTTGTGGGCACAACCTGGTATTTTTATATCTTACAGAGATGATGAAGAGGAAGATAAATGATGGAAGAAGAAGGCATAGCAAGAGGAGGATGATCGTCCTTAAGGGTGCAATCCATTTCCTGTAATTCTGTGTTCACCGTGGTGAGTGTGTATGTGTGTGTGTGTGCTGGTATTAAATAAATTTATTGAGGCATTATGAAGTTAAAAAGCAAACCTTAAATCCCACTTCTAAAAGCAAAATTAAACTAGCTGCTGTGGTGTGGAGACAGCTGGTGATGATGCTCCGCTGCCACCCCATGTCTGTGCTGGAATTACAACAACGGGCTGAGACTGGAGACTGGGAGGAATTGATGCACGAGCATCTACTCTACTCTCTCAGACCACAGCTGACTGGCAGACTCTCAGACATGGCAGAGACTCTGAACTAAGTTCAAACAACTAATTGAATGTCATGCTACAAATTCCTAAATTATCTTGACATAAGATTAAAATTCCTAGTAAAGCTTTTAAAAAGCTAAAAACAGTCATGGCCTCTAAATTAATTTGAATCTACTTATGTCCAACTACATTAAATAGGAAAGTACGGTGTCTCGGGAGAGCCACTCTGCTCACGTTCTCTCCTAATTCACTGACCTAATTCAAAACCTGAAAATGGACCCCTAAAAAAGCAAAACTTCTCCTTCAGATTTAAATGCTTTCATGAAGGACAAGGTAAGCCATTCTGGCAATCCACCAGTTTTTCACCAAGTTCCTGGCTGCCCATCAAACTCAGGCTACTGCCCCCTTACAGTCTGGTCGCACAGTTACAGTTCTCTATGCTAAATATCCATCTTAACAGTGACTGGTTAGGGGTAACTGCAGAATTTAATTTTGGCCAACAGGAGAAGAAAGAAAAGCCTGCTGGGACCGCCCAAGTATGTACCGTGAGACAGTCCTGGATGCTAACACAGCAGTTCAGCATCTAATGCCTCTTGTGTTGATGAGATAACTTTATATAACTACTACTCCCCATTTACTACAAATATACACAACAGACAGGTTTTACATTCCTTGTACAGATAAAATGTTCATAATCCCAATTCTAGATTATAGTCTGCAATAGATTAGACAACATTCAAACTGGCTCTAGTTCTAGAGGTTATTAAGAGTCTTCTTTTAAATCTATCTTCCTGTGCCTGGCAACACTGCTTCTGTGCCATGATAAGACTACATTAGTGAATTACCAAATGCTATAAAAATCAAATTCTATCAGATTACCCAAGTGCAATAAGGGGATCACTGACACACAGGGTGAGCTCTCCTCACAGCTGCCCCATGCCCACAGCTGTTGGGTTTACTAGCCATCTCCCTGTGTAGAGCAGACATTCTGATTTCATGTGGTTTGTAGAGGACCCCGAACCACGAATACGTTTAGATCTTTGGAGATTGGTATGTAATTATCACAAAACATGACAAAACACCTTGCAGTTCCTAAAGATTTTAAAAATTACTACTGGCTGATATGTAAATTTTAGGATTTTCCTTTTACTATTTTCTCTGTCTTTTACCTAAGCAAAGAAATTTTTAGAAAAAATGACAACAATTGTAGAATAGTGTTAAAAAAGCAAAAACTCAATTCACAGTCAACCAAATGACCAACAAAAAGATTTTTAGTAAGTACTGGATATCATTATTCAAAATAAGACAAAAAAAATTAAAGTAAAAAAATTTGCATTTTTGTCTTCAAGACCACCACCAACAAAAACAACACAAATAACCAATTAAAAATCTAAATTTAATGAGGTAAGCCTTCTAGACACTTTAGGGAAAGGAGAAGAAAAATTCTCTTCAAAATAAATAACAATGTTGAAAGCTATGATAATATTTTTGTTTGTATTTTGGTAGATTCGGCCCATGTAGCTAGCTGTAGCCCAGGCTAGCCTCTGTCTCCAGTGCTGGGAGGAAGGCATCACCATCCTGGCGCTACAGAAGTACGACTGTTTCACTGCTTTCACATCTTAGTGAAAAGCATCATGATAGAGAAGCATAATGATGCCCTTTTGTTATTTTTCTTTAGGAATAGTATTTCTGAACTTCAGAGCCTAGAATAAGGTCTTTTATAAGCATCTGCCAATCCTTGTTACTTCTTTAAAGATTTAGCTCAATTTTGTTCCCCCCCCTTTTTTTGAAAACCCACCAAAAGTATGAAAACAAATACAATGCACCCTATCCTAAAACAGCCAGCCAGCAGAAAGGCTTTAAACGGTGCATACTTGGGATATGAAGTGTCTATACCAATTTCAAAAGCAATTTTCAAAATAGCACTAAAGCAGATTTCGCCACACTTATACTGGTCACTACAACATGTTCATCTTTGGGCTATGTCTGTCTTCTGCTTATTTAGCCTTTTTCTAATTGATTACAATTTCTTTGTACCAGATCACTTTAAATGGAGTCTTGTAATCTGAAAGATACTACATAGTTTAAAGTTATGGTAATCCAAAGTAAGGCTTGTCTTTGCCTCGATTCATGCCAGTTACTTGTATAAGGAACTAATAGTAATGAATTAAAGGAAACCTATCTTGAGATTTTGGAGGTCACAGAATATTCCTGTAATAAAATTGAGCTAGAAATGAAAGAAAAGGAGGCATGGTGATGGTAGGCAGTATGACTTAGGTGCTGGTGATTGATGCTTTTTATGGCAGGGTAGTTTCCAGGGAGAAAGATGTCCAGTTATGGGCCCATGTAATGTCTAACTGTGCACTGTGTTCTTCTGAAATCTCAGAGCGTTAATCAATACAATCTCACTCTTCACTCATGATTCAGGTTTACATTTCTTGGGTTGATATACCCTGCAGTTCATTGTGCCAAAAGAGATACATGTAGGGTTTTGCAGTGGCAATACATATCAAACACCTACACATTCAGCACACTGGACAGAACTAGTTATCTAGCTGACAGGCCACAGGATATATATGGAATACTACTGTGGTAAGAACCAACAAAGAACACTGACTATAGCAAACAATACTAAGGCTAATGGAGTGGAAATCCAGAGCCTTCTCTTTGAAGACTTCTAGCTCCATCTCCTCAAGGTAAGAGATATACTAAATTTGGAATGATTACCCACATGGTCATAGTTATGTATCTAATGTATGTATGGTGTTCACAGTTTACAACATGTCAATGTGGGGAATTAGGCCTATTTCTCAACCTCTCAATTTTATGTTATTTTATTACCTTCAGAATTAGCTGATTTGTAGACCAATCCATATGCTACCAAATATAACACACAAGAAACAAGTCTCCATATGCTTGTCTCGTTTATGATGTTCATATTCTAGCCCTTCAGATACAGACTTTCTGAACAGACAAATGCTCTGATTAACCATGGTAGTGTATTCTACTGTGTTGTAACTTTTGGTTACTATTTTAAATGTAGCTCACATATGTAGCTCTTGAAGAGTCAACTGCTGCTACAAGTTTGTTAGAAAAGCCCATTCTCACAACTTCTTTCTGTTCCCCAGAAACAGTTACTTTAAATGCTTTTCCCAGCCCCCCTCACTTTTACCTCTAGCTTAAGTTGCTCAATTTTTCATTTTCCTGGAGATTTCTCACTATGTAAGAATGAGAGTTAGTTCTACTGGTCACTGCCAGCTTGCTCATCTCTTTCTCTAGATAAATATATTGTTCACACACCCTATTTTCTCGATAGCTACAGCATAATTTGAACTAGATTAGCAGCTAATAGACTTACTTTATAAAATAGATATGCATATGGCAGCCAGGAACAGTGAGAATAAGAAAAAAGGGGACAGGGGACAAGATATATCTTTCAAAGGTGTGCCCCCAGTGATTTATTTTCTACAACCTGGCACCATTTCTTTTAGTCCATTCAGGTATAAACACACATAGATTGATCCATTGACAAAGTTGGCACCCTGCTGATGCAATAACCTTTCTTCAAGCCTTCAAGATCCGCACCATTAGGGGACATTTCAGATTTAAACCATAATAGTGGTTTAGCTGGGTGTTTGGGTAGGAAGTGAATTCATCCCACAGCACTGAAGGCAATGGTCTACTGTTTGGCTTTGGTGTTGCTATAGATAAAACCTTTTTTTTTTTTTTTTCACTCAATACTATAAGTCCCTAAGATGTCTTTTGTTCTCTTGTGAAGCTTTTCAGTACTGGATATAAGTGTATTTTTTTTTTTACTTGTGTATGTATGATATTCAGTCTCAAGATCCCAGTTTAAAATAGTGGAAATACACCTTGAATTGTGTGTCTGTGAAGTCCACAGGACGATGCAGGGTGTCATGCATTTTTTTCCCTCTTTAGGATGAGGTCTTTTACTGGTTTACCTGGCCTTCACTGCCATCTTTTTGTTTGTTTGTTGTTTCTTTTTTAAAGCATGTATTTTGGGATGGGATTCATGGCCTCCTGTTTCCAAGACAAGCATTTTACCCAGCCAGCCCCTTCCTAGCCCTTTGAGGTATATGTATATTCACACCCTCTTTTGTTGTCCCCAGTTTTTTCTAGATTCAGCTATGTTATACTTTTTCTTATTCTCTACTTCAATCTTGTCTTAGATTTTGGTTTCTGGGAAGTATTTCTTCAACTTTATTTTCCAGTTCTTCTATTAAGTTGTAAAGTTTGGATATTATATTTTCGTATTCATGTTTTTATTCTGTGAAAGAATTACAGTCAACCCTCCATAGTTATGGGTTCTGTATACCAACTATCACTTGAAAATATTTTTTAAAAAGTACATGTACTGAACACGTGGGACACAGCACCCCACTCCTTTTCTCCTCAGACACGTAGACTTTTAGCTTACTATCTTTTAAACAGTATGCACTTCACATAGCAATTAAATGACTAAGGGATAATTTAACTTACATGGAAAAAGGTGCATACCCAAACATAATATAATTTTATCTGGTGGTTTGGACATTCACAGACTTCAGTACCAGGAGGGGATCCTAGATATAATTCTCCATGGACACTGAAAGATGAACATATACATACATGTTACTTTCTGAAGTTGTCTTGCCATGAATATTTATCTTATTTTAGTTGTCTTTTTTTTTTTTTGTCTTTGATCACCACATTGCATGATTCTTGGCTGTCTTGATATAGAAAGCTATGAACTGAAGAGGCACGAGGAAGCACTGTTTGGATGGTGCCTATTGATGGCTAGGCCCACTGTCACATGACCTGGTTTCTTCCTTGAAGAATTCCTAAGGGAAGAATGTTTGTGGGGTGTGCGTGTTCACATGTTCTAATGCTGATACTTTGGGATACAAGGGGAGGAGGATGGGGCTGGAGTTCCTCTATTTAGTGTTTCACACAATAATCACCCACTGTCCACAGCATAGCCCCATATGGAATGTGTCTGATGTCTTTCAGTCTAGTGATCTTACTTTACTCTTTCCAGAGAACTAAAGCTTCAGTCTTCTGCTCGATGGGAAAAGAAATCTCTTCTATGTGCATCACTGGCAACAGTGACAGCTTTGTTCTGCCTTCCATCTTCATCGCCAAGGTCTCAGGTCCCCGATGAACTTACACCTAAAGCAGGAGCTTCTGGGGTTTCCTACTGACGACTGAGGATTCTGCTTTCTTACACTGTTTAGTTACCCTTTGCCATATGCTTCCCGATAAACAGACTTTACTGCTTGTGTCGTCTGTCCTGGTTTCTTATTTTGAAGTTTGTTGTTAATTGCAGAGGAATTTTGGGAGGTGGCAGAGGTGAGCAGTCGCAGACACACTGTCTTCATAGTAAGTCCCACCCTGTTGACACTGCAGACCACAGCTGGGACAGAGCACAGGTGAATCCTTTCCCTCAGAGAACAGGCACACCTATGTGCTGCACAATGGTATTTCAGTCAGCCATGGACCAATAGTTAACTATGGAACTGTGAGACTTAGTCACTAAAAACCTCATAGCCATCTTGGTCTAAATTCAGAACCATGTAGAGAACAGAAGTATTCTGCACTTCTCAGAATGTAGCCCCAAAACTGAGTGATGGACACTGCTTGGTTTGCAGATGAGGTGGCTGAGACACTATGAAGTGAAGTGGCTTACCAAGGATGGGTATCCAAAGCTTCATCTTTCACATATCTTGACCAATCATCTCTCCAGGGGGTTAGTAGTTGTTATTTTCCATGTACAGCTAGATTCTGATATTGTTTCCTCTTTCGGGGGGCAAGTGAGTTCTTCATGTTAGGTCAGGTGTGGAAGCAGCCATAAAATGTAGCTAAATTTCTTATAAAACTGCTTATAATACCAATACCAAGTGGTCAGCCCTCAAAACATACACACAGTAACAAGTAACAACACACAGACTGAGCAGGCTGTATTTATGTATATAGGAATGTATGTAAGTATGTATGTATGTATGCTTGCATGTAGCAATTTTTAATGAAAAAACAGGCATAAATTTGAAAATGAGCAAGGAGAGGTATGTGGGAAGGTTTGGAGGGAGGAAAGAGAAAGGGGAAATGATGTCATTATATTATTATCACAAAAATAAAAGATAATAAAATATTAAAACTAGATTATGAAAGTAGTTGATACAATCTGATTTATACAGAGACTATGACAATAACGTAACAGAGGGCTAGAGGGTGGCTCAGTGGTTCAGAGCACTGGCTGCTGCTCTCGCAGAGGACTTAGGTTTGCTTTCGTACCCACACAGTATAACTTTAGTTCCAGGGGATCTGGCAGACCTCTGTGGGTACCAGGCATATCTATCTATAGTGATCATATATGCAGTGCAAGCAAAACCTCAAACACATGAAATAAATACAAATCAATCTTTAAAACCAAACAATCAACAAAAAACATCGCCATAATAGAAATGTGATTCATATAGTTTTTAAAAACAAAAAGCAAAATTATTTTACTTTTGAGGCTACTACTTTATTTATTTATTTTGGTATTCTGAGACGGGGTTTCTCTGTAGCTTTGAAGCCTGTGCTGGAATTCACTCTGTAGACCAGGTTGGCCTTTAACTCATAGAGATCTACCTGGATTAAAGGTGTGCACCACTACTGCCTGGCTCAGGTTAGTATTTTAAAATAGAAAGATTATTTTGTTTTGTTTTTCCCAGTGTCATAATCTCTCACCAACAAAGTGTTGTTTATTAAAATTTAGAAGGCAGCTGGATAGGGGCCACACAGAGACCTGATGGAGACTGGTGAGCGTGGACGGCACTTGTGTCCAATCACAGCTCTCTTTCTTTTGTAGGTGCTATTCACCAGTAAGCCTTCTGACTTCTAACTCTTCCTCAGGGTCTGCCTCCAGAACCACAGAATAAGCAATGGTGGGACTATGTTCTGAAATATGACATACTTTCATAAGAGGACAGAAGAAGGATTAAGAAAAATACTCCATTTATTTTGAACAAATGTTTCTGTTTTCCCTGCTAACAGAGATCACAGTCTTAAAGTATTATCTAAATTATAATGATAGCACTAACATACTCATGAAAAACTAGTTTGTTCAAGTTTATAGATGTGTAAGGAGTTTTACGTAACTGGGCATGAGCGGAATTTCCCTATGTGCACCACTCTAGGATAGAATGACAGGTGGAGAGCGAGCTGCTCTTAGATACTTACGGACTCTTTTCTCCCTATAGTTCTGCTGTGTGAGCGGGAACGCGCGATGCTGCTGAAAAAGGAATCCTTTTTAGAAGCTGATGAAGGTGGGGAGCCAGAGGACTCTCTTCCCCCAGGCAAACTCTCGATGCTTGAGGTTGGACTGATGATCTTAGAATTTTGCCCTGTAAGAAAAATTAAGCAGCACTCATTGAGCACCAGACCGTCACGAAGCCACCAAACACACTGGGTCTAATAAATGGCAATGAGCAACGAGGCCACTGTGTCCCGACACTAACATGAAGATGCTATTTTTTTTAAAACAATGAAGTACCAGTTCAATTTTCAAATATGTTATGCATACGACATAGTCCATGCATATTTTCAAAAACATAAAAAGAACCTAATTTCCTGAAATGAAGCGTTAAATAGCTGAGTGCTCTGCCAGCAGCTGGGTGGCTCCTTACCTGAGAAAGCAGAGGTGACTGAGCTATGGATGAATATGATTCAGAACTAATTAGCAAAAAAGTTCAAAGAGCTTCCTTCTTTTCCCTAATTGTAGAGCAGCCCCTAGCCCACTGAAGAGCCTCCATGCCTCTCCCTGGGCTTGTGCCCTGACTGCAATGGTGGCATCTGAGATGCTCACCAAGTAAAAGGTCCATGATAAAGAGATGCTCCCCACAGAGGCAGTCTTCTCTCTCAGGCCACAGGTACAAAGTCACTGTGATACAGTAGGACTCGTAGATCTACCAGTCTCCTGTCCCCAGTCTCACCAGCTGTCCTCTACAGCCCAGTCCCCAGGCTACTCGGGATCTGCTCAGGTTTTGAGTGGAGTGCCTGCTCTTTCTGAGGTGGTTCCCTTCCCGTGGTGCCTGGCAGCAGAGCTGCTCACCGCCCCCCCCCCCCCAGGTCCTCTCACAGGAAGCCCTGGACTCCTGTAAGGTCTGCAGTAGTCTTTAACACCACCCCTTAAGCCCATTCCTTCTTCTTTTTGCAGGACTGTTTTCCCAATAAATCTATTTTGTTTCTAATTCTACTTCAACAACAGTCTTTAATGATTGTCGCTGTAATTTCAAACTGAGTACAAGGTTCTCTGAGCCAGAAAAGGGCAGGGAAGTCTAGGGCCACACCACACTGAACGCCCCCCATCTCTCTGACCTCGGAAGCTAAGCATGGTCGGGCCTGGTTAGTACTTGCATGGGAAAAGGGCAGGGAATACAGATTCCACGGTCCTAGAAGCATCCTGTGTTGACTTTAGGCCTACAACAGGAACATTCTGCTCTCCCTTATCCTAGCCTTCCCTCCGTTGTCTCCTACCACCTTCCAGGGCTCTAGGCCTTAACTTCAATTATTTGTTTATGGCAATAACCCATAACTAGGATCTCTCTGGACGGAAAAGATCCCAGGACCCATTTAGAAATTTTCTTGTTAAAATCATATCATTCCCTCCTTTCCCTTCTCTCTTCTCCTGAGTCAGGGTTTCCCTATTTGGTCCAGGCTATACTTTTTTTTTTTTTTTGAGACAGGGTTTCTCTGTAGCTTTTTGGTTCCTGTCCTGGAACTAGCTCTTCTAGACTAGGCTGGCCTCGAACTCACAAAGATCCGCCTGTCTCTGCCTCCTGAGTGCTGGGATTAAAGGCGTGCGCCACCACTGCCCAGCGGTCCAGGCGATACTTAAAGTCACTCTGTAACCCAGTCTAGCCTCAAACTTGTAAGCCAGAACCCTAACATCCCAAGCATACACCAGCATGCAGGGAATCAGGGCGCTGGCCTGGCTGCTTTTGAGAGGCATGTGTCAGAGTTTTTAGGTGGCTCCCAGGGCACTGTGTGAAACCAGGTATTCCCTCAGGCAGTGAAGCATTCAGGCTATCTCTTGATTCTCTATATTTCCTAGACACTAAGCAGGTATACAGAAACTTGTCAGGACCATTTGCCTTAGACATTAGTCCTGCATACCCCACATGGCTAGCAAACATCACTGTATCCTGGCACCTACCACTGTATTGATGCTGATAATAACCACTAAATTCTGTTTCTGATAAGGGTATAAAATGTCTGATTGCTTACAATAAACTTGTCAGAGCCTCAGTCTTACTGTGGCTCCTCCATCCTATGTGTGGTCAAGATTTATTTCTCACTGACCATATCAGGTACCTTGGCCTGGTAAGTCAGCCTCACAAAAATCTAAACTACAACAAGCTGTACTTTTTGGCTTTTTGATCAGTCTCTGACTTGTTAATCTTTCTGCCACCATCTATTTCCATCTAACTGATGCCTCGGGCAGTTGTAATGTCAATGACTGTCAGCAGGTATCTTCCTTCCACAGACACCTGGTAAGAGTCTCTCATTTAGTAAGATCTGTACGTGGTCAAATGAAGATAAGCCCATGGACACGGCCTTTCTGAGGTGTTGCTTATCGATTACAAAGTGAGAGCTTGCTGGGACCCTGACTTTTAGGATACTCTGCACCCATTCTGTACCTGTAAGGCTGTGAGGGTGCGGGTTGTCAAAGCTACTATAGAGGGGTGGAAACAAAGTAAAGGCAGCTACAGAGACCAGTGCTAGGACACTTGGCATTTTCTGTTTTTCCTTGAAAATCTTTAACCTTTGCTTAAATTCCAGGGATCTGTAAGTTATGACTTGTTGGGACCATAGCTCCTGCTGGTTTCAGTGTCCTAAAAACTTTCCTCTGTGGTCTGCTTCTGGGCTTAACTTGTCTTGAAAAGCTGCCTGTCTTATAATAAAGACAACCTTACTATTCTTAGAGCTCATAGAAAAAAGATTTTAAGTACCATTGGCAATATTTTTGTTTCACTTAACTATGTGGCAAAACATTTCATTCTTTTAGTTCCTACAAAATGG
The DNA here is from genome assembly GCF_014885135.2 of Alexandromys fortis. Lineage (NCBI taxonomy): Eukaryota > Metazoa > Chordata > Mammalia > Rodentia > Cricetidae > Alexandromys > Alexandromys fortis. The sequence continues at coordinate 2,202,620 of NW_026068037.1, forward strand.
TTTCCTGTAGCTCTTTAAACATATTTAATATATTAAAAGTCTGATGAGGAAGTTTCTTTAGAGAATCTTTTGACTGCTTTTACCCACTTTTGAGCATAGTTTATTTTTCTTCTAATTCTTGGACTTTATAAACATAATTCTAACCACTACTTACGGAAGCTGTTATTTGTATAAAGTAGATTTATATGAATCTAACACTAAACATATGTGAAGTGACTTAAGTCCATGTTCACTCCTATTTGTCCCTGTGGAGATGAGCTGTGCTTTATGTCACCAAGATGAAGGTGGGTGTGCTGGCAGACCTGATGCCTTATCTGTGCCAATATTTACTTTGCCATCCCATATGATCCTTTCAAACAATTCTCCTGTAAAACTTTAAAAATAAACAAACAAATAACCATCAAAACCCCACATGTTTCTATCTCCTGTTTTATGATTGAGAAATGTGTTGGTACTTGATGGTCATCTTATAAATAGACCTTATCCATGTTCTTCTGAGCTCTCTATGGGGCCTCCAGTGAAGGATGGGTCTTATTCTTATCCTGCCTGTTAAACTATTTTCAATCTCCATGCCAGAATGCTTCTTTAGTTTTGGGAAATGTTCTTTACTTTTCCTTTGGTTATTAGCTCTAGTTATGTTATCTTGTCTCTCAATAATTGACATTATAGTTCAAATTCATAGTTAATCTAAATTCCAGATAGAATAATTTAAATTTTATTATATCCTTAGAACAAGCTAGTAGTTGTGGAAGAGTTGTGAGCAGTTTGTTTACCAAGTTTTGTAAAATGTTAGTTGTCTTGGATATTTTCAGAAGAAGGCACACAGTATGCCTTACATAACCATGTGTGTTTAGTCCATTCAGAAGAAATGGGTGACATAAAGTAAAGTTTTATTATAATCTTGTGGGACTTTGTTCCATTTCAAAGAAATTACAACAATATCAAAGAACAAAATCTTATTAAGCAGGCCCATTTTGTATTAATCACTGTTTCCATGTTTAAATGATAATAAACTAAGAAATCTTTTGATTCTAGATTTCGAATATGTCAGAGTACTGTGCATTCTCCTCTTAATTTTTCTACACTCATACTTCTTAAGTTAGCCTACCTAAGTAATAAGATGTCAGGAGGAGGAACAAGGTATTGGACAGACCTGTGAATATAACTGGATCATGGTACATATGATTATATCCTATAGATATTGCAAATATAACTGGACATAAAAACTCTAAATAAAATGTTTCTTCCTCCTTAACTATGCAAATTAGCTTGACACTATTTTTGTTATTTTGGAAATACCAACATTTAGACCTTAAGAAAGCAGTTAATGCACTGCCTTCTCTCTGGAGATCTTCGGAAAATGTTTCTGCACCAGCAGTCTTGCCTTGCGTGGAAGAGTTTCTAGAAAGAACAGATGTCACTGGCATGACATGCTGGGGTAAATGCCCAGTCCTCAATCAGCCAAGGGCTAGGTATTTTCAGCATGTCTGTGACCTATAAGCTACATGGTGGTTCCATAGCTGTATGGGCCAGGTGTACTACATTAGACAGGAAGCACATTGTTGTGCTGCCCTGAAATCTAATCTACATTCCTCTTATTAAGTTGGATCCCCTGACGTGGGCTGTGCCTGTACAGGAGACGTGTTTCGTTCTAACATCACACAGAGGTATTACTGGATCAGACACAGCTATGTCTGGATATCTTCCATCCTTTCTTCAATCTCTACCTTTCTAACATAAAGCAAATGGCTGCATCCCTTGGACTCAGGTCAATGGAAGCGATTTGTCAAGAATCTCTCAGAAGCTTTGGCTTGCAAATGCCTTAGAAGGAAGGACAAAAGATGAAGAAATAGTTTATCTTAAGCTGATGCTATGTCTTTCGGATAATATTTTTATGGGGTTCTTTCCTCAGAAACTCAATGAGATGAACAGGAGCTAGAGTATATTCTTAAGCAGACAGGCTGAATATTGTGTATCCAAGTCCAGACATGAGATGAACACACAGAAGCAATACAGTTGAGAGGCTAGGAGGGAGATACTTCGGTGCTGCCTGCCTTTGTGTGACTTTTTACAGTGTCCAGGAGAACACTGGAGGCACGTGTTCCCTGCGCAGCTGAATGACATGAAGCCAAGAGGCTAATATGTACTCATTAAAGACATTAATGCCAGGAGAGTGAGTGGAAACAGCTTATACTCCACCAAGACCCTGGAAACACTGTTGGATTGGGTACTAATTTGAAGGGAAAAAAAAACTGTCTAGAATATCAGAACAATTAAATATACAAGTGTTGCTTTATTGCAGTTTTCCTTGAACAGAAAGCTCCTCCACTATCGGATCCTGAGAACCAGGCAAGTCTGTGAGGCTTCTATTATCATCACTGCTTGAGCAGGTACTAGCCAAGAACTGGTTTTATGGAACAGGTACCAGGACAACATCTGTAAGTAATGCAAGTGGCTGCTTTTATTCTCCTGTTACAAACAAGTGGTTCAGTAACTGGCCCAGTTCACCTGGAAGGCAGTGGTACAGCTTGGACTTGGACTCTGGCTGGACTGCAGGGATGGATCATGCTGGGCAAAGCTGCACTATCCTACTTCCCTAATGTGACCGGGTATCGGGGACCTGTATGAAATGTAGCCAATCTGGTACAAGAAAACGCGGATAGAACGATCAAGACCTGGCATGGTGGTGCACGCCATTAATCCATTAATCCCTACACCCAGGAAGCAGAGATGGGGAGATTGCTGTGAGTTCTAGGTCAAGGGAAATTTGAGGCTAGCCAAGGCTACTTAGTGAGGCCCTGTCTCAAAAACAAACAAACAATGCTGCTTCTTGGTTTGCTTTTCAAGGCGTGCTGAGTTAGTTTTCTTAATAACTCCAGTAAAACTTCCCCAGAGGTAATACCACGCATAATGGGCTGTGGCCACCTACACTGATCAATGGAATGCTCCCACAGGTGTGCTTACGGCTGACTTCATGGAGGCGTTTTCTCAATTGAAATTCACCCCTCTCAAATGAATCCATCTTGTGTCAAATTGTCAAACCAACAAATCCCAGCACAACTGAACCCCTGTCAATGTGACACACAAAGACATCACTCTTGAACTACAATCTCTCCTGGCTCATTGTCCCTGAGACACCACACTGATACTAACACATAATATAAAACATTCCAACTTTTGAATCTCACCTTCTTTTAAAATTCAAATACACTCTCTTTAAAACATCCAAAGTCTCTTTCAAAGCTCCAAGTCTCTCTAAAAATTACAAAAAGCCTCTCAGGGCCTCTATAAAATATAAGAAAGCATTGATATATTTCTTACCAAGAGGAAAGAACCAGGAAACAGTCACAATTAAAACAAAGCAAAACTAAATTCCAACTGCGGAATGACTGATGCCTGACACTCATTATCTTCTGGGTACCGAAGACCTAGGCAGCTCCACCTCTCTGGCTCTGCCACCCCACAACACATGTACCTTGCCTTGTAGACTCAGGCTGGCTCCACTCCACATCTTGGTGGTTGTCCCAGAGTACTGGTACATCAAATTGCTGGAGTCTCCACTGCAACTGGGTTGCACCTTCACCACCAATAGCCTCTCCTGGGCTCTTTTTGTTTATGGACTTTCTCTAGACAAGGTGCCAAACCTCAACCTCTTTCCACTACCGCGTTAGTTCTGGAGCTTCTAATTGCAATAGAGGCTGCACGCTCCCCAGTGCTCAACCCCAACTGCTCCCCATGACTCCTTTTTACCTTCAGAATCAGAACTGCCTGGGAGTCTCTTGCATGAGTACCTAGTCTAGCTGCTAGCCCAAGGTACAGTCTTAGCCTGCTCTAGACTAAAACTTTCTGCTGACCCCAAGGAAACACTTCCCAGATAGTTTTCCTCAGTAATTCTGGTCTCATCCTAAGCACAGGTGTTTGACTCTTCAGCCTCATCTGACAAGTATACACTGCACCATTTCATTTTAGTGGTTCTGGCTCTTCTCAGTCGTAACTATGTAACTATTCTTCAGTTCCAGGGGCCCAGTGCTGGGAACACCTGTCTTTCTAGTTCAGTTCCAAAATCCTCCCCAGAACACAGTTAGGGTTAACAAAGCAATACCTGAACCTGGTACCAATTTCTGTCTTGATTTGTGTTTCTATTACTGTAATAAATGCCATGTCCAAAAGCAACTTGAAGAGGAAGAAAGGGCTTACAACGCATACTCCATAACTGACAAGAGTTAGGAATCTGGAGGCAGGAACTGCAGTAAAAGCCGTGGAGGAGCGCTGCTTACTGACTTGTTCTGTATTGCTATTGCTTGCTTAGCCTGCTTTCTTATATAACTCAGGACTGCCTGCCTAAGGACGGCAGTGCGCTCCCAGTATGGGTGAGCCTATCTATATCAAACATCAATCAAGAAAATGGACTACAAACTTGCCTACAGGCAGCTGTTGGAAGCATTTTCTCATATAAAAGGTTCCTTTTCTCATGTAACTTTTTTTGTCAAGTTGACAAAACAAAACACCTCAAACCAAAAAAAAAAAAAAAAAAAAAAAAAAAAAAATCAAACAATCAAGCAAAAACCCCGAACGAGACACTCATTTATTTCTGGAACAAGTATTTCATAAAATCACATTTTCAAGCTAAGACATTTGGTTGTTTTATAACAATTATGCTGAACACAGTGGAGCTGGTGTCGACCTCAAGCTCACCACTCATCACTCCCAACATTAGCTAGAGTACTTGATATAGCACCTTGTTTTAAAGTCTTATCTCTTCTGTTGCTATCTTTACTGGGTTCTACTCCAACTGACTTGGCTTCCTTCTTCTTGTCCTATTAATTTTCTGCTTGCCACCCACCCTTGGACATTTCAGTTATCATTTCATTGTGGTGGTCCCCAAGTCCACCACAAGTCCACAAACAAGTGAGCTCTTATCAAATTAATGTGCCTCCCATCTTCCTCCCCAACTTTCCCCTAGAAGCAACCATATGAAATCTAAGGAAGGCTGCTCCAGGGGAGATGGGATGGCAGCAGGGTTGGCAGAAAAAAGTGGAGGGCTTTTCCCATGCTGCATTTAATATCTTTAACTAACTGGAACTGCTAATGTTACATGCATTTTGGTTTGACCTTAGGACTATGAACAGTGGCTACCTAGCCAGGGAGATGTTCTCCTTTTAAATTTAAAGGTAACCTAATAAGTACTGTAATATTATCTCCTTGGGTGTTATATATATGTAGATGTCAATATATAAGGCATAAATATACACAGAAATAAAAACTTTAAAGATGTTTATGGCAATGAAAAATCTAAACCAATTTAAAAGAAATATATGTAATTAAATGGTGTGGGATGCCCTTTTGTATGCTGTGAATATTATTACCATGGGTTATTAAGGAAGCTGATTTGGCCAACAGCCAGGCAGAATACAGCTAGGTGGAAAATCCAAGTGGAAAGTACAGGGAGAAAAAGGGCAGAGTCAGGGAGTGAGGAGCCTCAGGAGAAGCAAGATATGAGGTAACAAGTCACGAGACTTGTGGTAAAATACAGAAGAACAGAAATGGGTTAATTTAAGTTGTAAGAGCTAGTTAATAATAAGCCTAAGGTAATAGGCCAAACAGTTTGTAATTAATATCAAGCCTCAGAGTGGTTATTTGAAAACTGGCAGGTGGAAGAGAAACCTCCAGTTACAATTAAATCTTCCAAAAACAAATTTTGCAGTAGTAAGTGTTGGTTTTTGTTTCTGCAATTTATAATGCAAAATATAAAAGAAAGCTTTCTAATAATTTTCTAAACATTATTTATTGCTTTAAATCATGAACCCATTTATATATTCCTATTTTTCTTTTAAAAAACCACATAACTACTATACTACTATATGAAGTCAATGATCATTGAAAGTTTGAAATTCATTTCTTCATTTTCTTTATTACTTTGCTGCTTTTCAACATGGACAGACATTGTCGAGTCTTCTGTTCACACTGTTCAGGAAATACGTTAGGAAAATACAAGTTACTTATCTAGTTCAATCTAGTTCAGGAGATGTAGGGGTCATTTCCTTGTGTTGCCCTCCCAACGTTCATCACCACTGGTTAAGAATCCATGTGTCATCAGATAGCTGGAACCTTCCATCAGACTGACACACTTTCTCTCAAGAGTGTGCTGGCAAAGGGAACTCTGTACACACTCAGAAAAAGGGCTAGTTCCCAACTGAGTTGGCTTGACTGACCATTTAAGCAAAGGTAATATCCACAAGGCTGGTGATACTGCGGGAAACCAACAGAAACAGCGTGGCACAGAGCAGGCACTTAACCAATACTCGTTGGATAAACGTGAATAAATATCACTGAGTATAGAATCTCAGTAAAAGAAAAAGGAATGATGGATAGTATTTTAATACAAATATAATTTCCTTATTGTATGAATATTTTAAAGTAAGCAAAACATGATACGAGTTTTAATTAATACTGTATTATTTCCGTTTTTTGCATTGAATTTGTGAAGGACTCTTTAAGTCAAAATTTCTCTTTATTTCAACAAAAAGGTATAAAGTAAAAAAGTAAAAAAAGATCAGTGGATCAACGTTAGACATTTATGCTTAAAATCTCAAAGTACTGAAAAATGAATTACCTTTTTGTATTTCTTAAATCAAATACATGGCTAAGATTACAGTGTTCACTCTGACTGCAAACCACTCTCCCTCATTATGGTGGCTGGCTACACTGGTTAAAATGGACAACAAAAGTTTTAATATTATTTCAACATCTAATACTTATTTCAAAAACATGTTGTAAAAAAGGCTGGTTATAATTTTTAGGTATATTATATGGGTAATCAGCATTAGAAACAAATCTTACAACAAATTTGTCAAATATTGTCACAGAGAACCTATTCAATAACAAAAATCCCTTCTATACAGCTAGCCTACAAAGCATAATGGCAAAAAGGACTTCAAACATATGTTGAATCGTATTTTGCAAACAAAGAAAACTCACATCAGAGCTGGATGCCACTAAGGTAGGCCCTGAGAGGGACTTTTGTTTTACACAACAGTGCCGCTCAGTGGCCAAACTATGGTAGCAGAATGGAAGATAAGGCCAGAAACATGAGTTTTGGGAGAGGGCTGTGAAAATAAAGGTAGTCTGGGTAGGGTGGTGTAGCAGGTGCCAACAAATGAGAGGGAGAGTGAGAGAGAGAAGGAAAGGGAGAGGGAGGAAGGAGGAAGAGAAGGCAGGTTATGGCAACTGTACCTTGGAGGTCAGTTAGAGCCTGGACAGGAACAGAGATCTGAGCACTGCTTCCTGTAACTACGTTGCCTAGATTTCATAAGAGAAAATAATTAGATATCATAAAAGGAAAATAAAGAATCTTTTGTTTTTCATACTAAATGTTGTAATAAATTTACGATGAAATTACTAAAAATACAGAACAGGAAATACAGTGAAAGTTTAGGAAACAAGAAGTATTTTAAAGTAAATACTTTAAAAGTAAATATTGCTAACATGGTGTTTCCCTATGAAGATTCTCTCCTGTTTTGGCTAAAGGGAAAACACACTAGCTCCAACTACACTAGGATCAGGAAACTGCAATGATCACAAGATTTCTGAATAGATTTTATGATATGACAAATGTTAGTGTGAATCTTTAAAACATATCTTTAAAAAGACTTATTCAAATGGAATTATACATCATTTATTAAAAGGTATTCTTTTGAAACTGATTTCTTTCTACATCAGGAAATACTTTAAGCTGAACTTTGAAGCAAATTCCTAAGATTTACACAAGCTCTAATTTCATGTTACCCAGGGAAAAGATTTCCAAACTTACCACATGCGTTTACAAATGTATCTGTGAACTGCATAGCTTTAACGTAACATCCTTTTATAGGCAATATTTCATTACAAATTAGAACCACAGTACATGCTCAAATCAGAAAGGAACAGTTGTAAACACAGGAAGGAAGCAGAGGGGTGGGGGAGAGCACATTTTAGTGACCCAGACCAGGAAAAAAAGGAGCATCAAAGGAGGTGCCACCAAGAGTGGAGATTTTGAGCTTTTTTTTGTTTCTTTCTGGGGTAGCAGTGTTCAACAAAGAGCATCTTCAGAATAACGCCCTGGAGGAAGCAGTGTCTGAAGGTTATTTGGAGCTACCTAAGTAAAAGGATTCAAGTCTTTTGAAAGGCACCACTAGATATCCCAGGTATAATCTTTAGTTTTTCTATTTCACACACACACACACACACACACACACACACACACACACACACACACACTACTATATATAAATTTACTAATATATAAAATTACTAATTAATATACTATATATTATTATATATTATATTTATACTATTATATTATTACATAGTATATATTATTATATTAGTATACTAATAAAAATTGACTTTAAAGGAATTAACATCCCTTAGTGTTCTGGTGACCTAATGCACTGTGATTTGCAGCAAGATCTCATGGTGACATTACATAATTTCTATCAACTAAAAGAACAAACAAATGTTTGCCTATCTCCAAAATAAAATTTGCTCACAGGAACATATTCCAAAGAAGTCTTAAAGTAGAAATGGTTACAACCTGACTTTTCTTAATACAGTTAACTAAGCTGACTGATAAAGGGTGGGCTTTTCGAGTTTATACAAGCTACCCATTTTGCTACAAAGATTTTCAAAGATCTCTTGCAGTCTATGTAGACATGGAGATTCACTTTAATGTAAATCTTACTGAGAGGATGAAGGACTAGCTCTGCTGCCCTTTCTTTGTTGGCTACACAAACTACACCATGCACTTTAAGATGCACATGCATGGGTCTGGCAACACAACTTCCATTTTACAATTACAAATAACCATGGTCTATAAAAGTCACAATGTTTTCATCTTTACAAACAATCACATTATCTCTCCTCAAAGGTATGAGGTGGATGGTTCTATACAGCATTAGACTGCAGACAGGTTGCTGTGTTCAAGAGCTGTCTGTGAGGACAGCACAGTAGTTCTGTGGGAAACTGGCACCACAGGCCAATGTTAGAGGAGTGCTCTTTCAACGTAAAGTTAATGATGTAATTGTCACCCAAAGCATCAAAGGTTTTCTGAGCTTGCAGACTTCCTAGGCATCAGTGCAGAAATATTGTTTTAGGTGATCAAACAGCGCTTCAGGGGTTGTTTAGGGTTTACGAGAAGGTGAATAGAGGAAGGTCATGAGGTAAGCAGTTTTCTCTATCTCTGTACATGACAAGGTTTTTGGGGGAGGGTGGGTACTGACGTGAGAATAATGAGCCCAGAACAAACTAGAAGAGCTGTTAAAACAACCACCAACAAAACAAAACAAAAAACCCAACAAACAAACAAACAGTCAAACAAATGAAAAGCAAGGGCCATTCCTTTAGGCCAGGGAGCAGTTACAGATGCTTCAGTGATACTCTTCCAACAGGGAGCTGAAGCTCTGCTGTCTCCTGACAACTGGGGAGTTAGTTTTCACCAATTGTTCCATCTCCACGCACTTCCTTTCTCACTTATGTGATATTAATACTTGACATTTCCTTAGAGATACAACTTTATATTTCTATAGTCATTTGGCTTGGTTTCTCAGAAAATTTAAGCTAAAGCATTAAGAGATTCTCTGACTCATTTGCCTGCCGTCAGTTAGAATTACAACAGACTAAAGCTTGTTATCAAAGCAATATTGAAATCATATTTGTTTACAACAATAAAACAGTACAATTAAGAGATATATAAAATAACATTCATTTCCATTCTGAAAGTGGGCATGTCTCTTGGCATTAAAACACATTTTCAACACGCTAATGATTTGATGTCTCCTTTTCTTTAAATCATGTGCGACAGTTCTATATGAAAATGAGACATTCTCATAGAAGGTAAACTGAATATTCTAATATGCCTTAAATACTAAACATATAAAACTTAGTATTTCACATAGAAAAAAAAACAGAAAAACTAACATGATGACAGCAATGGAGGGCTTCAGATGTACATACATGTATACACGTGTGCAATGGAAGGCTTCAGATGTACATATGTGTGTACACATGAGCAATGGAGGGCTTCAGATGTACATATGTGTGTACACATGAGCAATGGAGGGCTTCAGATGTACATATGTATGTACACATGAGCAATGGAAGGCTTCAGATGTACATATGTATGTACACATGAGCAATGGAGGGTTTCAGATGTACATATGTATGTACACATGAGCAATGGAGGGTTTCAGATGTACATATGTATGTACACATGTGCAATGGAGGGCTTCAGATGTACATTTGTGTGTGCACATGAGCAATGGAGGGTTTCAAATGTACATATGTGTGTGCACATGTGCATGGCGTCTATCACCAGGGACTAAAGCCAATTTAAATTCCAATTTGTAAAACCTTTACAATAATTTTGTATGTGATAACCTTAAGCAAAGCATACAGTTGTAATTTTGTTTGTGTTGACATCACCATTGTTATTGATACCACTAAGTACTAAATGCTGCCATTAACATAGTTATTCCTGTAAGATATGGCTCAAGTTTTAGTCAGGATGTTTACTGGATAGAATGGCCACAAACTGCTGTGCTTCTGTGCAGCTTTTGTCGCTCTGTTTCAATTTCTTACTTCCAGTGTACAGTCAATATTCCACAGGGAAAAAGAAATATAGTTGTTTTTAATTTGCTAGGAAAAGAGGGGCCTAGCATGAAAAATAAGGGTGAAGGCTCTAAGTAAGAATGTATAAGGCTTTCTGCGGGCAGAGAAGGGAGTACTGGACAGGCCAGGGAAGTACTGGACAGGCCCTGAAACAAGTGGGAGCAGCCAGAGTGCTCAGGACAGTGCCTTCCTCAGCAAACGAGGTCCATGGGCTTCCATCATTCCTTGGGTTTACCTGCTCTTATACCCAGCCTATGGCTATACCACTTAGTGCATGGACTTGAATGCTTATTCTGGTTGCTTACGATCTTGTTCAGCCTTTTTTCCCCTGAAGATTCATATGTAGTCCTTAGCAATGAAACAGGAGGATGAGATGAGCGACCACCAAACTCTGCTCTAAATCACTGCCTCGCTGTGAATGCTGTGACTAGTCCATACAGCCCAGGTAACTAAGAGTCTTCTGAAAGCATTTCCTACACAGTCAACTGATGAGCTGTATGCTGAGACAGTTCATGCCATCATATAAGACGGGCACCTATATAACAGAAATAGAAACCACACTGTGACAATATGTTGTCAAATACCTTCTTAATCAAGAATACAGTATCTAACTTCTAAGTTAAAAAAGATCACATATTTTATGGATTTCTGCTTCTGGGATCTTGGTTTCTCAAAGGCAAGTGAGAAAATCTTCAGGTTCTTTGGATTTACTGAAATTGTTTCCTACCTTTGTTCAACTGTACCGGCATGCTTTCAGATTTCATCAGCCGCTGCTGCTGTTGCTGCCGCTGCTGCTGCTGTTGCTGCCGCTGCTGCTGTTGCTGCCCCTGCCACTGCTGCTGTCGCTGCTGCTGCACATGATGCCTTGGGGCTTCCTCAGAGGTGGGGATGGCAGCAGAGAAAGAGCCGCTGCTGTTGCTCCCAGGCACAGGGCCACCCATGCTGCCTGGAACCGAGGCTGGGGAAATCAACTTTCTTCCAAAGTTAATCAGGCTGTTGGAGACCTTGTGTATATTCAGGGGAGCACCTCTGGCATTGGTCCTTTGGGATAAAAAAGGGAACATCAAATGAAGTGGGAAAACATTTAACTTGGAGGATAATGCTATTTCGCACATTCCCCTGGAATAAAAACAACTTGTCTAATCCTGGGAAAAGCTGTTTACTAAGTCAGCTATGTAAAGAAGTACGAACCTAATGTGACCACAGAACAGTAATGTGGCTTATGGAAAATGAGCCTCATCATTCCTTCCTTCCACAGGACACACTACACGCCAACACTGTGCTAGCTTCTAAGGCTGCCGCTGTTCAAGCAGACACACGACTATTAAAAAGAACTATGTGTTAGGCTGACTTTCTTAGCTGAGCAGCATACCCGACACTTAATAATTTAAGGAAGTGGGGTACGACAGAAAGAAGGGAGATTAGGACATAGGAGGAAAAACGCCTTTGCCCTGCGCTTGCTTGATGCCTCCAGCAGCTAAAAATCAAGGATTCACACCATTTTCTAAGCAGCTTTCTCTTTTCCTAAGTACAAACTTGTAATTTTCTAGGACTCTTGATTTTACTTTGTCAGATGATAACCCATCCAAGGCATCTCTGCAGCCACATGCAAACCGTCCGTCAACCACAGACAGCACAGAGGGAAGCTCCTGACCAGTTTGTGAGATGTACTGTGAGAGCCACTAACACAGTCCATAGGCTAATGCTGAGACTCTTAATTACCACCCCCACCCCCCCTTGAAACTCATGCCCTACTGATGAGCATGCCTTATTCTTCTCCAGAGGGACTCTTTCTCTCTTAACCACCCTGATTAAATTCACAGCACATTTTTTTTTTTTTTTTTTAACAAACCAGAGCTCTTCTTTGAGAAGCCTGCCCATACTCTGAAGTGTGTCTTTCTTCACCTTATCTTTTACCGCTGGACTTAACATCTATATGGAAATCTCTCTTTTAATAAACTCCAACTCCATCTCATGCTGGCTTTTTCTGAAATTCTTTTCTGGCCTGAAGACAAAGATTCAGCTTTACCTGAGTTGTGATCTCTAAAGTTAAGGCTGCTGAGGGTGACAATCTGGAGCTGAGCTTCTGTCCCTGCCACCACTGACTAGAAGACATATTTATTTTGGCTCAGGGTTTAAGTCCACAGGTAGCTGGTTCCATTCCTTTGAGACTCAAGACAAGGCAGACTCACCATGGTTGGGAGCCCGCAGAACAGAACTGCTGACTTCCTAGTGAGTAGAGAGTCTGAGACATGAAGAGTTCGGCATGAAACTCCTAAGAATCTATTATCTCCAAAAATGTGCTACTTCCTACTGTCATCTTCCAATCATGTCATCATATTTGTAGTAGGTGGGGGAGCGGGCTGCATCCTGCCGCCCGGCTAGCTTATCCCCCGAAATAACCACATGGAAATTGTATTAATTAAATTACTGCCTGGCCCATTATTTCTAGCCTCTTATTGGCTAGCTCTCACATCTTGATTCAACCCATTTTTAATAATCTGTATGTTACCACAAGGTCGTGGCTTACCGGGAAAGATTTAGCATGTCTGACCAGGCAGCTTCATGGCGGCTCTCCCTGCCTGCCTCCTTTCTCCCAGCATTTAGTTCTGTCTACTCCGCCTACCTAAGTCTGCTGTATCAAAAGGCCAAGGCAGTCTCTTTATCTAACCAATGAAAGCAACACATCCTACACCACATATTAGGAATCTATGAATGATTAACACACTGAATAAAAAGGAGCTCTCATGATTCAGTTACCTCTCAATGGCTGAATATACCAGTCAAGGACCAAGCTAGACACATGGAGATATTTTATATCCAAATCACATTAATACAAAAACTATATACATATGTGTATGAGTTAAACTTGCTTTGTGGAATCTCACACTATCTTCCTTGCTTTCCATGGTTTTCTAGGATCAGGCAAAGAGAGAGAAGCAAATCAATATTTGTTCTATGAAGCATTACTTCCTAGATGATTCAGCCTGCGCTGTATCTCAGGGCTACTGTCCTCAAGACTAGTCACACTGCCATTCCCTTCTCCCAATCTCCTTGGCAGCACTGGTAAAGCACTTCTCCTTTCCAGTGCAGCTACATACGTGGTGGACTGCTGTCACTCAGTTCTGGGATAAAGAGGAAACACTGCCATGCTTCCCCCTTCCACAAAGTTTTCTCTAAGGGCACCAGCTCATGTTATGAGCTGGGTGCTCGAGGGCTTACACTGCACTGGAAAAGAACTAATCAAATTTAAAAGGGTGATAAAAAGAAGATTCATTTACTTATAACTCAATGCAGTATAAAAATAACTTAATAAAATTAATTCAAATGATCCCTCTTGTATCAAGTTTCATATTTTGTGGAAGTGAGGCTATACAGTAGGTATACTTGCTTTTCATCTTTTAGTAGCTTCCTGATGAAGCAGGACATACTCAATTTCTACCTTCTCAATCCATGTTGACTGAATACAAACAATGATTGAAATAAAAAGGACTCGTCAGTTCTAGACTGCAGAGGTTCAGCAGCCTGAACACAGGCCTATGCCTAGTTAGTGAGGCACAAGAATGGCTGCCATGTTCAGCTGCATTTCAGTCTTGCTTGTGTGCAAATCAAGATCCATAACTCAAAGATATGAAGAAGTTTATAATGTTGTTACCCCTTTATATAAACAAAAATGTACTAGTCAAATTCCCATATTGCCAGTTGTGAAATTTATATGCTGATACAAGTACTAAGAAACAGCTCCAGCACTATCAAGAGAGTGTGGCTAATGTACATTCATTACTACTAATAACCACAAAAACATATAGATCAAGCTTGTGCTGAGAGATTTTTCTTTTCATCCGAATAGCTTTTAAAGAGATGAGCTTCTTTTTAAATGTTTTTGTCTTTTTAAAAAACGCACGTTTCATCTACCACTCAGAACTTCTAGGAGCATATTTTCTTTTTAAAAAAACTCTTGAAGGTGAGCACTTTTTAAGATGTGAGTAATAGCAAACCATGTACTTCTAGGAAAAGCCTGTTTTCCATGGCTTGTTTTCAAGGCATGACAGTTTTTACATCAAAGTTATTCAATTTAGCGCGGAATCAAGTAGCAATATCCTTCACCTGAAGTAATAAATATCTTGCCACAGTATTTGTGGCTTTGGCGTGTACTAGTCATGGGAATCACTGTAGTTGTCAGGTTTGAAGGACAGTGGGGCTGGTAACGGAGTGTAATGGGCAGTGTTGAAATAAACAGCCAGAGGAATGAATCTGGAGTTAAGAAGACATTGACTAACCACATCCACATGATGAAATCTCCATGGGTGTTGTCTACAGTTAGAAAGACAGCAGAACACAAGAGATACTTTAACAGTGCCGAGTGCTTAGACTGTTAGACTTTTTCAGCAACATGGCATTTTCTGAAGAAACAAGAATCTCTCTGAAACACTTTCATCCTAATTCAGCTCTGACTGGACTATCTGGAACTGTGTGACTCTGGTGCCTTCCTACCTTCCCCATTCCCCACACAGTTGAAAGAGAGCTAGAACCTTCATCCTCTTAAGTGGCACAGTCATGACCCAGCATCTAAAGCTTTAAACAAAAGCCAAACAAAAACACCCTAAAAAAGACCTCTAAAAGCCAAGCAAACTTTGGTTACTGCAGTAACTTTAGCACAATTTCTTTAGATTCTTGTTTATATTTTTGAAAGGTTTATTCTCAATTTATTTTAAAGTATTCCCTTCCCCTGCATTCACACCTGCAGTTATTATTATTATTATTATTATTATTATTATTATTATTTCTTTCTACTACTGTTCCCTTTTCCAAGGTTGAATGCTTGGTTTGTTCATCCAGTTGCTCATTTACTCACTCATTCTTCATCTTCTGTCTTTCCAATAAGAGCATTTAAAGGTATATATTTTCATCTGATGACACTTCCACCCTCACTTTTCCTAAGTCTATTGACACAATTGTTGTGTAGGTACATCTTACATTTTCAGATGGCTATCTATGCTTATGTTATTTTTTGAGTAAAAATAGAATTATCAGAAGAATAAAGTGTGAAAATATTCTAGCTTTTTAAAAGTATTACAAAAACTACAAATTGGAAAAATTGTTTGGTTTAGACAACTTTTTATTTTTTTGTCAATTAGTTGTACCTGGATAGAGTTTAAATAGTGACTATGACTCACTAAAAAGTCACATTAGGGTTAGTGAGATGGCTTAGTGACCCAGGTTCAATTTCCAGCACACACATAGTGGCTCACAACCTCTGTAACTCCAGTTCTAAGGGATCTGACATCCTCTTTTGTCCTCTACAGGTACTAGCCATAAAAGTGGTACAGACAACATGCACATAACACCATACACATACAATAAAATTTAAAATTTAAAAATTAAAAATAGTGAACATCAAAACCCCCAAACTGCCAGTCAACAAATGTAGTAAGAAATGAAGAGGAGTTCTCAAAAGAAGAAATACAAGTGGCCAATAAATATTTTAAAAAGTGTTCGACATCTCTAGTTATCAGGGAAATGCAAATAAAACTACTCTGAGACACCACCTCAGCCGCCAGAGATCTGGCAACTAACGGTGGGAGAGGGCAAATTAGAACAACTATTATGGAAATCAGGACAGAGAATCAATATATAACTTTCTCAAAAAATTCACACAGAAGCATCCTATGGCCCAGCTCTATCACTCCTGGGCTGAGACAAAGGACTCCACCCTACCACAGAGCTATGTGGGCATCCGTGTTCACTACTGCTCTTTGCATGACAGCAAATGGAACCATCAGCAGATCAACAAGTAATGAAGATGTGGTGCATGTGCAAGATGAAATTTTATGAAGCTTTAAAGAAAACTAAAATCTGCAGGAAAATGGATGTATCTGGAAGGTAAAATACTAAGCAAGGTGACCCAAACTTAGAGAGACAAAAACCTGAATGCTCTCTCTCCTACGTGGATCCTCGTCTGTAACGCGACTGTGGGTTCTGTGTTTATGTGGGTGTATAAATTCAGGTCAGAGTCTTAAGAAGACAGAGGATAAAAGAAAGTGATGAGGAAGAACATGGGGTGGGCAAAAGGACAGGGACATGAAGGGGACGAGATGGGGTAGGAGAGGTTACAAGAGGTCAGGGAGAGCAAATGGGTAGGAGGACGAGGAGGAAAGGAAGCCTTTCACACTGTTCCCAAAAATGCCTTCATGCTACTTAACACCTTGCATGCAAATTAAAAATTATATTACTTTTAAGTGAAAAAAATCCAGCAATTTGTTTTGGTGTAGAGACAACCTCTGCTTTGCATTCCTGTACATTGCTAGTTTGTTATCACTCATCTACTCTGAGTAGATATGAGTTATAGCTCATATTTATTTATTTTATTCTTCTGCACACTAACTGCTTTGGACATTTAAGACAGTTAGTTGCCAGATAATACTATTTTATATTGTTGTAATGTCTTTATTTGCATTTACAAACTCTTTAAAGATAATTCTAACATTTAAGCTAGTACTTAATATTTTTATTGATAATTTAATATATAATGTTTTAATCAAGCCTACCCTATTCCTTCTCTTGCACTTCCTTCTCGTACATCTGCACCACCATTTCCTCCCAATTTCATGTGTTCCTGTCTTTTTGATTCATTGAGTGCACTTAGTGCCACCAGTATATAGTCTACATGAAGGGCCACTGACCAGAGGATAGGTACTCTCTTAGGAACTGTATCCCTGAAGAAAACAAACTGTTTCCCCAAGCAGCCATCAGGTACCAATAGTTCCTGAGCTATTTAAAAAGAATGGCATTTAAAATGAACCCAGTTTCAATTTTAAGCATTAAAATTGCAAAAGAAAGGCTGTAGAAATGGGGCAATGATTAAGAGCACATTCTTTTTGCAGAGGACCTGGGTTCAGTTCCCAACACCCAACATGATGGCTCACAACTGCCTATGGTTCATTTCTAGGGAGCCTGAAGTTCTCTTCTGACTTCTGTGGGCACTTGCATAATGTGGTGCACACAGACTCACACAGGCACACAAGAGACATAAAATAAATAAGAAATACAAAAAAATTCCTAACATTTCAAAAGAGATGATAAAAAATCTTTCTTCTATTCATCATGATTCTTTGTATAAGAATCTCAGTATGCTTACAAAGAAGTGTGTTAAAAAAATCAGTGTATACACACACACACACACACACACAACAACAACAGGATAAAATAAAAAAGGTAAAATAAAACCAGAAGGACAGAAAAGAAAGGATACATAGTATATTTCATTTGTGGGAGAAAGATGTTGGAACTAGGATATAAACAAAACCTACAGTGAATATCTGTTGAGTGTTTCCCTATAGCAAGTCTCACTTGCCAGCTGATATGAGTGGGTGAGTAACAGCTGACCTCAGTTGCCTTAGAAGATCTTGGGCAAAAAGTGACAGATGCCAGGAAGGATGATGATACTTTAAAAGGATGAACTCTCAAAAGATACCGGAACAGCAGGCAGAGAGAAGACAGCCTGACAATAAAGAGTGTCCTTTGGAAGGTGGTACCAGGCAGGGCTCTCCCTGGCAAAGTCAGGTGGAAGCAGCGCCTCAGCAGCTCGGGAGTCAAAGTACAAACACTCTACGCTGAGGTAAGAATGAGAGACCAGTGTGTCTGTGACCTACGAGTGGAGACAAGGGGAGGGTGGGAGATAGTGGCACACTTATTCACAAGACTGGATAACTGATGGCAAAAGGAAAACTCTGGAAGGGCAAAAGTGGCAGTATAATATGAACTGCTGGAAGCAGAGATTTCTTTGGCTGTTTCATGAAAGATAGTCTAGTGGGCAAGAATCAGAAGGGTCTTCAGATAAAAAGACCTTATGTAACAAGTGAATCTATATACTTATCTTTTAAACATACAAAAACTAAATACCTAGCATAAAGAGGAAGAAATTTAAATAGATGGTTAGTAAGATTCCTTAGGGCAGGGGTTTGAATATGACTGCTATATAGGTGCCTCTATGCTTAAATAATCATATCCAACATTCAGTAAAATTTGTTGAATTAAATGAACTAGTTACTAGTTGTGAAACAAGACTTAGACAAAATGCATAAATAGAACAGAGCTCCAGATAAGTCTCATGGGCTATGACACTGGTCTCATCATCTCAAAGCTGGGTAATTCTGTAGTAGTGGTACTCTGTTCCTACTGTTGTAATAAAAGGTTCAGGTTTAAGTTTAAAAGTCAGCCTCCTGTACATTTCCCCAGCTCTTAAGCTACCATTTCCTAAGTGGCAGTTGTTTTAATGCAGAACATGCCGTATGTATGCACTCTATAAATATATATTTAGTCTGCTCGAATTCTCAAGAAAAGTTAACACTCAGGAAAATGTTTAAGAAAAAAAATTTGGATAATTTGGCAGCATTTATCATTGCTAACATTGTTTTCTAGAGTAAACTCTGAAATTGCATTCTAATTTGAAATGGTTCTGGTTTGACAAGTTAACTCTTGAGACATCTAAGTATAGTATTATGAAAAAACAGAACTGTTCATCAACCCTTTATGCCAATGTTAATTTCTTTTAAAAGTATGATTTGAATGTTTTTATTCCTACAGTGACCCTTAAGAGTTCTGTGTGTG
Organism: Alexandromys fortis; assembly: GCF_014885135.2. Classification (NCBI taxonomy): domain Eukaryota; kingdom Metazoa; phylum Chordata; class Mammalia; order Rodentia; family Cricetidae; genus Alexandromys; species Alexandromys fortis. The sequence goes on from NW_026068037.1 coordinate 2,221,874, forward strand.
CAATCGCCGATCACAAAGGATGCATTTATAAGCTTATTTTGTAGTGCTAAAGCCAACTGGGAAATGCAATTTTAATTTTGTTACTGAAATAATTTAAAAATATATCATAGAACTGCCTCTTTTCATTCAACAGTGAAGATCCAGAAAGAGATTACACCAAGTAGAAACTATTCAGGTTTATTAGTACTGGAAAAATGACGCTGAAAACTTAAAAATGTATTCTTTTGGTATATTTTAAAAATTTCATTTCATAGTACGTATTCATTGTACATGATACTGTGTTATAAAAGGACATTTCCCATGCAAGTATATGCTATATGTTGAGTATATTCCCCCCATACCGCCCTCTTCTCCCTTTTCCCAGGCCTTCTGTGGCTAAAAAAAAAAAAATAATAATTGTATATACATGCAACATTTTCTTTATCCACCTATATGTTGTTAGACAATTAGATTAGCTCCATAACTTAACATTACAAGTATCTCAGTGGAATGATGTTCTGGAGCCCTGCAGGTAGGTAAATGCTCAGGAGTGGTACAGGTACGTCATGAGGTAGATCTAGTTTTAGTGGTCTGAGGACACTCCATACAGATTACTATAGTGCTTGTATTAATTCATATTACCACTGTTACAAAAATATGTTTTATGATGCCGAAAAGAACTTAGGAAATTTATTTAACAAAGATTCATTACACACCAGTCTTGGCATGCTAAATCTAGAAAATAATCCTCATGAAATACATAAAAATTCTTGATGACTTCTGATACTGTCTATGGGAAGGGACTTACCGGCTTTTATTCATAAGGTCTGCTCCCCGTGCCTTGTAGTAATCTAAATTGGGGTGGAACTGGTAAGTTACAGGCCTTGGATTTCTCTAAAGAAAAATAAATACAATAAATTAAAATAAAAAGACAGAAATGAATAAGGTGACCATTTAAATGTTCTATACATATATAATAAGACATAATAATTAACATGCTTCTGTTTCAGTTGGTTCTTTCTTGGCTAATCAAAACTGAAAAACATCTAAACATATCTTATTTTTAATGCGTGTGGTTGCTCAAATATATCACTGCGATTAGACTGGTTTTGATGCTTTAAGTTACTTTCAAATATAATTTTCAAAACTGAGATAAAATTATATCAAAATTATAGTAAAGTTAACACAAGCATGAACAATCAAAGAAGGCTAAGGGACAAGGTGTCCAGAAAACTGAACTTTGGAGGAAAAAATAATTATGAATATTTGATGATCAGAAAACTCAATATGTCCACTAGATGGCATACTGAATCCTCCTCCCGAAATGAATTATTATTATTATTTGTTTTTTTTGAGACAGGGTTTCTTTGTAGCTTTGGAGCCTGTCCTGGAACTTGCTCTGTAGCCAGGCTGACCTTGAACTCACTTGCCTCTGCCTCCCGAGTGCTGGGATTTAAGGCTTGCGCCACCACTGCCCGACCCAAAATGAATTCTTTTAAAGTTAACAATTTCTAGGTCATCTAATTTATGAGTTTAATAAGTGCCCAAAATATGCCAGACAATGGAAATATCAGGATGACCATTAAACTGACTAGTGAAAGTAAAAACTGCTCCTTTCTGCCATTTATTTTTATTTACGGCGTGACGAAATAAAATCGTTAGGTTTAGTGTGTCCACTTAAATTTACAGCTACTGTTTAAACTATATTAACTATTTAAATGGACCAACCTCCTCACAAACAAATAGAGACATACTTACATTTTACAAAATCTTAATATATTTATGCCATAATTTAAATGCATAGCACAATGTCTTACATGTTAAATTGTATACATTCCCATTAAATGTTTTATAAACTTCTAAATGTTTTCTACTATCCACCCAGGCATTTAATTTAGGGAATACCTAGGTCTTTAAAATAGAGCATGCACTCTTCTCTGAAAGATCTAGTTAGACACAACATAGCTGAATTTTATCTTAATAGGAAATTACTGATACACTTAGATATCCCTTGGAGACATAATTCTGAAACACTGATGCGCTTGTATGCTGGTGTGGGGTGGAGAGGGAATATAACTGTTAAGGTTAAATAGTTCGAGAGTCATCAAGCTAACATGCTGCGTCTCACTAGCTATGACAGACAGACCTTTTCTCTTCTGTTGAGAGTATTTCCACAGCTCTTCCAAGGTAACCCTAATCATCTGGCAGAAATGACAGTCCTGTGATTTAGCTACAGTTACCATCTCACTGGTTTGGTATTCAACACAGATCTGTAATAATCAAATCTGAATTGCCTTGATGAAGATAACGGATGCTTCCATGGTGACCATACTATTACATCTAACTGTAACTTTTCTCTGTCTAGGAATTACATTGGTAGCTGATGACAACCTGGACCCAAGTATAATGGAAAATAAAATAGAGGTTAAAGCCCTTGACAGACTGATAGTCCACTCATGATCTATTTTAAAAAGTGACTTCTACAAGACTATAATTCATGACTGATTCTGTTCCTTATTCTCTGTGCCCGGAAAAGCATTTTGTTTTTGTTAATATAAAAGGCTTTTCTATTCTGACTTTCAACAAACTAAAAAAGGATCATGTTACTTTTGTCAGAAAATAATAAAAGAGCAATCCCATGGAGCAGTTTCCTGAAATGAACTTCTTTATAAAGAAATGACATCTATCTAAGCACTCAGGGCCGTTACTAGAAACAACAATCTGACTGCAGCCTGATGAACTCCTAGAAGCCCTGCTAGGGTAAGAGGGAGGTAGTTTAAAGGACTGCAACGCTGGGGCCAACATCAAAAAAGTCAAAGATAATGCTGATATGGAATAAATACATATGAAATACCAAAAAAGGAATTATTCTTCCAAGTTATTAAAAAGGTTTCCTGTTAAGATGGTGTTATTTCTAACATATAAACACACACATATAGATAATCTGAACAAGCACTATGAAAAAATATAAGGTGGGTCACAAGACCAAAAGTTCATTGATAATTAAAAATTATCTAACATAAACATTTAAACACACACACACACACACACACGAAACAAATAAAAGTAAATGCAACCATGGAGAAATTTATTAATGAAATACTTTTCATTCTTTATTTAGGGAAAGTCTTTGAAATCCAATTTTATATTTCACACTCAAGACATGTTTCAAGTCACACTTCAAACACTGAACACCACATGTAGCTTGTGCTAACTGAGCAAGCAGAGAACTGTACATCTGACACAACTAAAAACCACTGCATAGCTGTGAACATCAGTGTATGTACATCAGCAGCAAAAAAAAAAAAAACATGGGTACTTTAACACAGTAAAATTCATTGCTGTAGTTTTGTAATTTACTTCTGTTTTTCCCCTTTAATTATTAGTTTATCTGCTTTTAATGTGTTTTTAAAAATCAAGACATTTTTGGAATACTCTTACATATACAAACAAAAACTGAATAAATAAACTAGACCCAGAAAGGCAAATGTATGTTCTCTCTCAGCTGATGTTCCTAGCTCCAAATCTTCAGCTATGTGGGAGCAGTTAACTCAAAAAACTAGGAAAGTAAAAAGTAACCATTGTGGGGGTTGGGAGAGGGGCAAAAGAATGGGGAACAGCAGGGTTCAAGAGATCTGAAGGGATAAACAGGAAAAGCAGAGAAGATTTACATAGGGATGGGGAGAAAGGAGTATACAGTAAGGATGTTTGAAAAACTGTAAGTATGCTATTAACTGTCTACCTAAAAATACCTATAATACATGTAAGTCTGTGTTTACATAGTTTAAATGAAATCTTTCCTCCCAAGAGCCATAAACTAGCTATCAAAACTCCAACACCAGGAATGTGAAATCCTCTTTTGGGCTGTTGGCCAGGGTTGTTCCAAAACATCATACACTTCTGCTTGGTTGATCCCAGAGGTGAAGGTGAGTCCCTCTTGCTGAAGGCGCTATGTACTTCAGACACAAGACTCAGAGGAACCCAAGCTGGATCTGACCTGAAAGCCTCCTCATCAAGGACTAGGTTTCATGGTACCTGAAGTTTCCAAAGGAGAGAAATAGCCAATAGTCCTACCCAGCCATGATGCCTAGGAAGCACAATGACCGCATGGTGCTGTAACCCGAGGAGTGCAGTAGTGGCACACACACCTTAGCCATAACCAACAGCTCTCTAATCAAACTGAAGAACTGCTCAACAAGAAGGAAACTGAAGGAGCCAGCCATGATAAGCTAAATATGAACAGATCACCCAAAGGAAGTTCTTTACTTTCAACCATTATCACCGGCCAGTGTAGGACTCAGCCATTGATAAGTTTAATGGAGGCCTGAGTCTCAGTAGTTTACCCTGAAGTAATACCTGGTTGCAGAAAGGACCAAAAACTAAGGTTACCTGAGCACCACCCAAGAACAGACCATCCAAAGAAAATGCCTAATGTTCCAACCCACTGTAGATAGGATCACGTTCCAGCACACTCACCGGGACACCCCTAGACAAATGTCAGCCAACCATGGGTCGTGAACCTCAGAAACCCCTCACCCCCATCTTTACTACTATAAAAACCCAACTCTAACTGAGCTCGGGGCTCTCCGGATAATCCAATATATTGGACATGCAGAGACACCGAGTTTGCAAACTTGCATAAAATAAAGGCTCTTTGCTTTTACATATGGGATTCGGTCTCCTTGTTGGCTTTTGGGGACTTTGCGGACTTAGGCATAACAAAAGCATGTCTTGTACTAGTGAGAGAGCCAGGCCCCAGAAAACCCCTCATCTGTAGCCCTACACAGATCCTGAAAGGCTCAGCTCTAAGCCCCACCCCAGTGAAAGAAACACACCCTGAAAATGGGACCAGAGTCTCCGAACCTAGAGCCAATCATATTTGCCCTGGTCCCAAAATTAGGGTCAAAAAGGTAAAAAGAATCAATGAAAGAAACAGTTTGGCCCCAGAATCTGAGTCATCTCTATCCCACACAAAGCCAGCCAATCCCTGAGCAGGGAAAACTGAACAATCAATGAACCCCTGGAGGCTTGGAATTCTCCTCAGGCCTGGAAAGCCCCCTTATATCATAGGGACAGCCAATCACAAGCTCAGAGGCTTGGGGAATTCCTTTGTTCACCTCTGGTCTCTCTTCTGTGCTGTTTCTGCTGCTGCTGCTGCTGCTGCTGCTGCTGCTGCTGCTGCAGCTGCTTAGGACAGACGGGACCCAAGTTAACTTGCAAGAAAGACGCTTTGTTTTTGCATTGGAGTATGTCTCGTGGTGGTGATCTGGGTTACTGATTTTGAGTGTAACATTAGAAGCCTAGCTAACTATTCAACACTGGTGAATGCTGGTTGCTGAAAAATTTCTGACCACCACTTTATTCAATGAGCGTAATACCTAACAACATTCCTCTACTTGTCCTTATACTCACAGGTAAGTGTAGTATTTACCCATCATCAAGAAAACTCTTTGAAACAGATGGAAACCATTACATAAACCTACAACCTATTAAAATGCAGAGTTGGGGAGCCAAGTCCTAACTGATACATCTATAACACAACTCCTACATCCTCAGGGATCCTTGTGGAAGAGGGGATGAAAAGACTATAAGAACCTGAGGAAAAGGAAGTTTGTTGTGAGACTGTATCTCCTTAATGTCAGAGAAACTATACCCATAAAGTCTCACAAAAATTGGTTATGTAAACATAACCTGAACAAGAATCAGTGAAGAGCACAGAAATTAATTATCTACTACCAAATGGTCAGTCCTGGAAATAGACACATACAAGTAACATTATGTAGCCTGAAAAGATAATATTTATATATTTAGCCACACACACACACACACACACACACACACACACACACACACACACACGTATGGATAGGCTACGACAAGAATGTCTTGCAAACCAAGTGACTTACAGAAGCAAAACTGGTAGCAGTAGACATCAACGTTGTAGAAGGAAAACCATTCCAATAAAGCTAAACTGAGCAGTGAGCTTCTGGCTTTCCAAAATGCTTTTGTTACTTCAGCAAGATGTCCAAACAACTTCCAAAAGGCTTCAACTACAAGGTTTTCAAAAAGGAATCAACTAAAGATTCGTCAGGTATAGTTAGTTAGTTTTCCTCACTTTTTAGGTCTTCATTATGATAGTCATCTACTCCCTAATGTAATTCCAGCCAAGGGAATTGTCTCAGAAAAATAGGACTTTGAATGCTGATCAATCAGTCCTGTGGTGCCTTTTGTAAGCTCAATCTGTTTGTAGTATGTAATGCTCCTTCCCTCTTACCTACTCCATCCATGACAACATCATTTCAATACCTTTCGTTTAAACTTAACTTTTTATGGCAGTATACAAATATTTACATGCTAATCCACAGGAAGAATAACTAACTGTAAGATAATGCAAGAAGTGCAAATAAGTACCAGGTGGCACACAAAAATCTCCCTTGTTCTAAGCCTAATAAAAATCAAGTTCATACAAAAGGTCACTATAAACAGTATTGTCAGCTTTGATGTTCTCATTCTTGCCCTTCATTTGAAGATGATTATCTTTTTCTGAATCACCTTTGAAACTCTAGGAGTCTGAAGTGCTTATCCTCTTTTGAATAGCAGAGAATCTTTAAAAGGACTTCTATACAGACATGTGAGAGGCGCAAAGAACAAAGGAACCATTTTAGGGATACTGGTCTTAATGTCCTTTGTAGCAGGAGGATCTCAGATCTACTTAAAGTTCCATGTTGAAGACAGGACCAGAAGAAGGGAAGCAACAGTGAGGCATGGACTCAGACTGCTGCTGTCCACTATTTAGCATCTGGGAAATGAGTCAGTCACACTCTTGATTTAGTTTTTCCACCTATGAAACTGCAGGAGGAATTCAATGACATTATAAACGTAGTATGTCAGGCACTTGACAAAAGCTCAAGAGAGATGGGACTATAATGGCCTACGACACTACTGAGCACTGACACACAGGACAGACTTTGACCCAGAAGGCCAATTTAACAGTATGACAACCTGAAATCTGTGATATTTTATACTTCTAATAATTACAGATAATCTCACAACAGGTCTGTCAAACAGTATGTTCACACACACACATGCATATTCGTGGCATGCATGCACTCCCATGCATGCAATGAGATGTACGACACCCATTTTGTACGTGGAGGAAAAGGTTGTCTTATTATTAGATAGCAGTACATACATTTATGAATTTTTTGAAAAGATATGAAATCATACTATTCAGTATTTGCTAGCTTATGAGATTTTAATAATTGTAGTGGTTACCTACAGTACATCCAAAGTATTGCCATTTTATAGTTGATTTGCCATGATTTTGAAAATAAGCTAAACTGGAAAAAGTTGTTTAGTATTTAACAACAACAACAACAACAATAACAAAACTTTATGTCTGTAACATAACATGGGTCTGGCACGAAGAAAATACCTGGCAAATGAATTACTCAGTTTTCTTTCTCCTAATTTCTTGCTACCAATCCTTAATTTTCATAGCATGCCAGATTAGTAAAGGGGAAAAATAAAGCTCCAAAGGAGAAACAGCACTGTAAAAATATGTGGAAAGTTTTTCTTTGATGAAAAATGAGAGCTTTATTTTAGTGAATATATTATAGCTTCAATGTTAGGGAAAAGGCAACCGTCATTTAAAAAAATGAATTGCGCAGCTGTCTATAAACACAAAGCTCTAGGGGAATTCCTCAGGACCCCAAAGGCAAAGCACTCCAGAGTTCTACAAACATGTGCTGCAGGTGTTTATGAGAGGCAGGTGGGAGAGCCTCTGCCATGGCAAAGAAGTGAGTTTAATATGCTGTGACTGACGTAGCCTCCTCGCATCCAAGTCAGAGATGCATGCTAAGAGCCAGTGGAGGTGGCAAAGCAGCTTCTCCCAACAGCTATCCTGGTAGTGCCAAGCAAATACAGTTCTTTTCTTACAGTTTTATAGAAAACAAACACTACCAATCACAAAAATATAAAACCAGACCAAAGCAAACTAAAGGTGTTTTAGAGCTGGAACAAAGAATAGCCTGAAACGGTGATCACTATCCAAGAGATAAGGATGAAGTATTGTTGCTTTCATTTAAACAAATATTCCTAAGGAGACAGTTTGTTGTAATATCCCCTCATTGGTTCACTAGGCAGCATTAGATTTATCATAATTCTCCTAAAGCCTAAGATATTTCTATATTAAGATGCTAATTGTGCCTTTTCTTTCGCCTGTAATTAAAGCTGGAGAATTCTGTGGTCCGCTATTCACTGACTGCTAGAGGGTTCACAGGTCTTACCTGATGACTGCACACTGACCCACCATCAACTACAAATATAGTGATCAAACAGGCAGACATTAGAACCCCACACAGTCAGAGTTCACACACACACACACACACACACACACACACACACACACACACTACTGTAAATGTAGATTTTATAACTTATCTCCTTCCCTGTCATTTACCCAGGAGTAGAGTCTCATTACATTACTTGTGATTGAGCACAATACTCATTTTTCTATAGTAATAAAATATATGCTGAGTAGTAAATCAAGACATACCTTCCCCATATAAGAAAATGGCCTACATTGTGAGCTGATTTCAAATGCCTCTATACAATACATTTACAATACATCAGATTTTGAAAAGTAAAATCTAGTTTTTTTGTAAACATCTGAAAATCTAAAAGGTATGAAAACAATGCATCTGTCAAATTAAAGATTTTCATCTGGGACTGAAGAGATGGCTCAGAGGTTAAGAGCACTGGCTGCTTTTCCAGAGGTCCTGAGTTCAATTTCACCACTCACATGGTGGCTCACAGCCATAGGTAATGAGATCTGGTACTTTCTTCTGGTATGCAGACAGACCACTGTCTATATAATAAATAAATATAAAAAATAGATTTTCAGCTAAGAAAATAAGGGACATAAAATTTTCTAATTTGGTAGTATGTTAGACTATTAACTCATCACCAAAATGAAAATGACCTCTTGCATATACTAATATTGCCTATATATTTTGATAGGAAGTACCATTTTAAAAATAGAATACAAATATATTATGAATAGTAAGCATTAAAAATCTTAGAGCAATTAATAAAATGTAGGTAAAAGATAAAGTTTAAAAAACAAGAACATAAAACCAACATTCATTGGACAAACAGACACAAAACCTCTGAACCCATGGCAGCCTCATTTTACATGGCAACTAAAACAAAATCTCTAAGGAGACATGCCCATCTCTCCCGGCCGGGGTCTCAGATGGCAAGAAGCACTTAAACCAGCCATGACCTCCCACAACAGACACCAGAAGAGGACCAGTTTTTCTTTTTTCTAATGTTTATGTTTTTAACTCAGCATGCAGGCAAATGGCAGAGAAAAACACACCCAAGCAAACTCTCATATTTAATATCTACATACGGAAAGTAGGAGTTTAGTTGTTCAACTTTTCTTTTTCACGAATCCTGGGTCTCAGAGTACTCCCTTAAGTGGGCATGATCTTTTCTAGTCCCTTCTCTTTGCTATCAACTGAACAGAGGGCAGAGACCTACTTCTGTGGTTTAAAGAATTTGAAATTTGTGTGTTTCTGAGAATAATTTTCTCCTTTCTAATATTTATTGAGTTCAAACAAGAATAAAAACAGCATAATTTTAAGATGAATTTTACAGTTTCTAGACTCCCATGAATAGATTTTGGACCTTTAAGGAGTAGAAAACCCTGGTTTAGAGATTATGGCCCAATTTCTTCCCTTTTAATTGGCAAGATAAAAAAACTGAAGTCCCACACAATGAGACTTGGAAAAGGAACCTAGCACAACCATGCTTTTGACCAATTTTGGAAACAATTTCAATGACAGAACACCTTGGTATTTAAAGATCATTTATTACTAAAATCTATCCACTAAGGCATTTTTTTTTCTTGAGATGTTTTTAAGTTTAATACGAAAGTAATACAAATAGCTGTGTTACTAAGTGAAGAGAGAGCACAGAATGTCAATGCAGATTAACATACAGATCCAAGTGACAGTTTTGGTAGGTGATTCTAAATGGTGCATGAGTCCAGCTAGTTAACTTGTTATGTCTTGACTATTTTACTCTGGATTCACGTGCTAATATTAAAAGAACACTGATATGGGTATAAATTTATGGAGAGAGTAGGTAAAGTTGGGAAATTGCTTCCTTTTAACCAATAATCTCTGACACAGTTCAGCTTAAAAACAAAAGTCCTTCAAGTGTCAAGGGTGGGAAGAACACAGAAGCTGTAGGTGATTTATAGTGTCTAGGCTATTAAGTTTCCTTTATTTTAATTTTTCTTGATTAGTTAATTTCTTTTACTTTTGAGATTATAATATTTAATCATTTCCCTTGCTTCCCTCCAAACCTTCCTGTGTATCCTTTCTGGCTCTCTTTCAAATTCATGACCTCTTATCATTGTTATTGCATGCATAAGTATACATGAATACACAGTTTCCTAATATAACCTGCTCAGTCTGTATACCATCACTTGTATGTATGTCTTCTGGGTTGATTGTTTGCTATTGGATAACCACCTCTTGAGCTTCTCCCTGGGGAAAGTTATTTCTCCCTCTTAGCATTTTTGAGAAGCCTGAAGTTTTTTGTGTAGGGCTGGGGCCTTGTGGGTTCTCTCCCATTCAGTTTGGCATATCTATTGGTGTCGTCCTTGTTGGGTGATGTGGGAGTCTTCTGTTTTGTGTTGATTTCATTGGTTAAATAAAGAAACTGCTTTGGCCCTTTAATAGGGCAAAAATTAGGTAGGCGGAGTAAACAGAACAGAATGCTGGGAGAAAGAAGCTGAATCAGGGAGTCGCCATGATTCTCCCACTCCAGACAGACACAGGTTAAGATCTTCCCTGGTAAGCCACCTTGTGGGCTACACAGATTATTAGAAATGGGTTAGATCAGTATGTAAGAGCTAGCCAATAAGAGGCTGGAACTAATGGGCCAGGAAGTGTTTAAAAGAATACAGTTTCCGTGTAATTATTTCGGGTAAAGCTAGCCGTGCAGATGGCCGGTGCCAGGAACGTAGCCCTGCAGCTCCTATTACAACAGAGTGGCGCCCAACGTGATGGACTAAATCCACTTAAAAACCTGAGAAGGCTTAAAAATAAGGGAGAGAGAGTTTAACCCAGATTTTTGCTGTTTGTTGGTGGCGTGCTGTAAAGAGATTTCCTGATTCGGCAACAGCAGCAGAAAAAACGCTGTGTCATTTTAAAGTGCGGCTTCCTGGGGCTGTGCCGCCAGTGCAAACTCTGGCTTTAAAGCATTTCAATGGCTTTTATGGGACTGGATGTTTGTGTTCCCACTTGGGATCAGAAGGAGAGTGCTCTGAGACTGTGCAGATGGTTCAGTGCTCCCTGCCTGCACCTGGGCACAAGGCCGAATCAGGCTTAGGCAGGCAGAAGAGCATGGCGGATTCCTGACACCTTACAGAGACGCGTTTTCAGACTGCGCAGTGCTCTGCGTGTCAGATTTGGATGTAACTTGGATGAAAAGGATTTCTGTGCTGCATACTCAGTCTCAGAATTAAAGTGCTGAGTGCCGCTCCTACCTGGCGGCCCCAAAGCTAGCACAAAACGGTACGTCCTCCATTTTGAAATTTTCCTGACTCAGCAGCAGGAAAAAACTGGCTGTTTTAAAATGCTGGCTTTCTGGGCTGTGCTGCCATTGTGATCTCTGTCTGGCTCCTGCGGGAGACAGAGCTTTTGAATGGAGCATTTGGAGTAAAGTGCTACGATTTGTTTGATGGCAACTAGATTTGCTGTGTGCCTAAAAGGGGGACATTGCGTGCAGCAACTCAGAGGCACAAGCAGCTCCGCCATGTTGGACTGGGCGGGGCCAGCAGGCAGTACCTGTTTTTGACCTAGGAATGTCACAGCTTAGATTCTTAAGCGCTTAGTGATATAAAGGCTCAAAACAAATTGATCCTGGATAGTAAAAAAAAAGTACAGACTCACAATACGACAGATTCAGACATAAAAGACCTTTATGAATCACAATGTTGGATGAGTGTATGTAGGCTTGAGAGAGAGAGAAAAAAAAATAGAGAGAATAAAGTTAATGCCCATAAAAAAGGGTAAAGTCTTTAAAGAGACAGAGTACAGATAGTTATAGATTAAAAGAAATGAAGAAAAATAAGCCACGTAAAAATGGAAAATTCACAGAGAGTCTGGATTATGTACATTGTGTTTTCTTTAAAATTTTTGACTGTGAAGGAGCTAAGTACAGAGAGACATTTCATTATATGGGCTGCTAAGCTGAACCTGCACATATGTTCTAAAGGTATCTTGACTTCAGAATTTTGATCTAAAAACATGATGCTTTGGAAAAGAGTTTCTTCTTTTGTTTTCACAGAGGATGAGACCCTGTGGATTTCTTCTATCCCAATATGGTATGATAAACCACGCCCTCCTGAAAAGTTGCTGTGAACACCCTCAAAAAATTACTTTGCTCAACTGCCGACTGAGATGAACCTAGCAGACAGGTTATCCCATAAAAGGCCTGAATAACAGCGCCCTCATTCAGCAGGAAGCAGTTTGGAGAGAAAAAACTGTGCCCATATTCCCAAATATTGTTTATAAATGTTCTTTTACATTTAAAGGGGGATATGATATAGATATGAATAATTTGCATTGGTATGGATTTTAAGGTCAATTTTGTTATATGTATATGTATTTCTGATCTTGATTAAGGTATTGTGATTGTGTAGTTCATTTTTAAAATGTAATGTATAATTAGAAAATATAGGTTGTTGATGGATAATCATAAATAATAGTCAAGTTTGTAGTCATGTTAGATTTTCTAGATATATAGAGATATATTTTAGTTAGATAGGCATTCTTCATATCTTTCAAAGACTGCAGAATATGACATTTAAATGTTTTAATAACTTAGGGCTTTTCATGACTATGAGACACGTCTGCTCCTGGCAGCACCAATCTACTTTGACAGGAAGATGGGCATCGAAGAGGATCCTTATGGAGTTGGTTAGCCATTTGGGCAAGAGAACCCACAGAGAGAGGACTGCTGAACTTGCCTAAAGGTGAGATGGTCTTTCGGGGTTCCTGGCTCATGAAAGAGTCTGCGAGACATTCTGCAGGACACAGCAGAAAATGACTGAACCGTCTTTAAATTTTCCTGCTTCATGGAAATGTCTGCTGGATACTATGGGACTGAAGGCCGAAGATGGATGCCCCAATGGTACAGAGAACTTTGGGTGACTGTCCAGAAAGTGAGATGTCTCTGTCATTTCTAGAGTTTGGATTTCTTGTTTGCTTAGGTAATATTATATCCTTCTGGAGTCTTTGATGGAGTTGAAGAATGGATAGTTATAGTTTTCCTTAGTTATGATAAAAGGCAAAATAGATATAAATATTGTAACTGTAATTCTTGCTTGATAACTGTTTTGCTATATGTAATGTTACTATGTTAAAATGAAAGCCTTCTTTTTTGTTTAAATAGAAAAAGGGGAAATGATGTGGGAGTCTTCTGTTTTGTGTTGATTTCATTGTTTAAATAAAGAAACTGCTTTGGCCCTTTAATAGGGCAAAAATTAGGTAGGCGGAGTAAACAGAACAGAAGGCTGGAACTAATGGGCGAGGAAGTGTTTAAAAGAATACAGTTTCTGTGTAATTATTTTGGGTAAAGCTAGCCGTGTGGGCGGCCGGGTGCCAGGAATGTAGCCCTGCCGCTCCTATTAAAACAGTTGGGTGAAGTTTCGGACACTGCTAGGAGACACAGTCTCACAGCAAACTCCCTGCTCTTCGGGTTCTTATCATCTTCCTTCTGTCTTTCCTTTTGCAATGTTCCCTGTAACCTTTTGGCAGTTTTTTCAACTTTATCTTCCCCTAGTGTTTATTGAAAAAAAAATCTATTTAAAAGACATGAACTGGAGCTGGAGAGATAGCTCAGAGGTTAAGAGTATTGCCTGCTCTTCCAAAGGTCCTGAGTTCAATTCCCAGCAACCACATAGTGGCTTACAACCATCCGTAATAAGGTCTGGTGTCCTCTTCTGACCTGTAGGCATACACACAGATAGAATATTGTACACATAATAAATAAATATTAAAAAAATGAAAGGCATGAACTGGAGAGTTTAAGGCTATCCTTGACAAAACTGTCAGCCATGGACCTGTCCATCATCATGGCAGATGCTAGGAGCTTGACCTGTTTGTGACCTGGCTCTTTCTGCTCTTTTTCTGAGGTCCACATTTCTGAGGATGTGTCCCATTCACCACTTGTATGCTTCTGTCTTTAGCAACATTAAGAATAGAGTAGTTGAAATGCATTCTACTTCCAGTGGTCATAGTATGATGCTCAGCATGGTTTGAGCTGTTTTTTGTAGAACAATGCCAAGTGAGAAATTTTGAAAAAGCAATCCCCCCCCCAAAAAAAACAAACCAAAACAACAAACAACAACAACAACAAACCCAAAGAAAAAGAAATCCTCAAAACCCTCAGGTATAATTGGAGTTATTTTCATAAACTCAAGAGGGCACATTCCCCTCATAGACCCACTTCTCCAGACCCATTTGGAGAAACCTAGCCATACTGTCTGGTAAAAGTTCTAGCTGAATGGATCTATTGTATGCTTTTCTTAATAAGAAAAGACTGACAAAAAGTCCACATTTGAGTTTGCAATCAACTACTTAATTGACTTAATGGATACATCTTACTGAGTTCATCTGGCCAACTACACAGTAAGTAATAACACTGGATAAAAAAACTAAAATTTCAGCATGTATTTGATGATATATTCATTCAACAGAGATGTAATTATAGTTGCTGTGGTTAGATAATTCTTTGACCATAGAAATTATTACAAATAAAAGCTCTATGGAAAGTTGTTGACATGTGCATGGTTCATGCTGAAGGTCAAAGAAAAGTGTTCTTTCTCGCTGAAACAGTGAGACAGACTAGAGATGGCTGAAAAGGAAACAGGAAAGGGAAAAATAGCTTGAAGTCTCAGGTTAAAAATAATAAGCAGCTGGGTAGTGGTGGCGCATGCCTTTAATCTCAGCACTTGGCAGGCAGAGGCAGGTGGATTTCTGTGATTTCAAGGCCAGTCTGGGTTACAGCTACAGAGCAAATACCAGGACAGGCTCCAAACCCTGTCTCAAAAAACAAAAACAAGCAAATAACACAGCATATGCAACATAGTGGTATGGGTAACAGAGGTGTGGTTATTTTTAAAAAACAGGTAAGCTGTGCCTAGTGGCTCATAACCCCAGCACAGGAATGGTGAGGTAAGGACTGCCATGATTTAACTCAGCCTGGGCTACGTAGGGCAGTGGAAGCTACAGATTGACATCATGTTTCACAACAAAACATGAGAACTGCTAGCATGTGCTAACAGAAGAGGTCTGAAGAGAGTACTGGATTGGGCTCCTGACTCTTGCCTCACTGTCTTGTATGACTGTGTCCAAACCACAAATGATTCAGAACCTATTCTTTAACTTATAAAAAGGCAGTAAGTTTGTCATGAAAATCTTCCGTCTATTTATAGATGGACTTATATGATATGGTTCCAAATAGCTTAGGCCCCTTTATAGCATAATTAAGCTATTTATTGAATAAGCTGAGCATTGAATTCAGTACTTAATAGGTATTTTACAGATAAGCAGGTTTGTTTGTTAGGTTTGATTTTTGAAACAAGGTCTTACTGTATCTTCTCAGTCTGGACTCCCTGTGTAGATCAGGGTAACCTTGAACTCAAAGAAGTCCATTTGCCTTTGCCTCTGGAATGCTGGGATTAAAGGTATGTGCTACCATAACAAGCAGATTCTTAAATATCTGAATTTTCAATGTTCCCAGTTATATAATTAGGTAATGACAAGGTAAAATATATGATTGTGCTATTTTTTGTATAGTTGTATGCATAGACAGTTTAAAGTTACAGATATTTATCACTGAGTAGGATGGTCTAACAAAAGAAATCAAATTGTAATAGCTGGGAAGACCTCAAAGAACGGCCATAGCAGCAAGTTCATCCTTCCCTCACTGCACTGCATTGCTGCATAGTCCTTCAAACTGCCATTCCACTGAAGAAATCCTCCCTCATGTCCTTTGTAAGACAAAATCCACAATATCATATAGCTCCATTCTTCAGTAATTTTTGCAGACATAGCATTGTTGCATGTCATTCTTTGATTCTACCATCCTATAGGATAAGATACTTAAGGATTAATCATGTCTGTTTTAGTACCACCATATGCTTGCAACACAGTAATTGAGAGGCAGATGCAGGAATGACTGATAAAAATGGGATGTCTATCCTGTATCCTCTTCACTCTAGCTTTGTTGCTTCTTCTTCGTCTTGACTTGTTCTTCCCTTTCTCTTCTCCTAGAAATTAAATAACCACTCTTCCACCCCATTTAATGATACATATTTGATTTTAAAATTATACCTATCTTCTCATAGTTTCATGGTAATACACCTAATGAAGACCCAAACAAAACCTCATACCACATTATGAATGGCTATTCTTGTTTGGCAACTTGACTACATCTGGAATTAACTAAAACCAAAAAATGCAGGGGCACACCTGTGAGGGGTTTTTGCTTCATTTGGAGCAGGAAGATCCACTTCTAATGTTCAGATCTCTGAGCTGGGAGGAGCCCCTCTAATCTGGGCCACACCTTCTGTTGGAAGCCTATTTAAAGGGCAGGGAAGAAAAAGCTTTTTTTCTTTGCCTAGTTGCTCTCACCTCACTAGCAAGCCCATTCCTTTATGGACACAGAGTCTACTTCTTTGGGATTCTGCCATATACTGAAAACCAGCCAAGACATCCTGCCTCATGGACTGAACAACTACTGGATTCTTGAACCTTCTGTTCATAGGCAGCCATTGTTGGATTAGCTGGACCACAGCCTCTCAGTCATTTTAATAAATCCCCTGTCTATATATATTCATTCTATAAGTTCTGTTACTCTGGAGAATTCTGACTAATACACACATAAACAAAGGAAGTCAATTCATTCCCTTTAATGAAGACAAATGAACTCTGTTAATATTGGCCTCCATTCAAAGTGCCCCCTACTGGGCAAAATGCAGGCTACTTGGCTATTATGTGAGAGGCATTAAAGGATGGAAAACCGTGAACTATATTCTCAGAAAATGCAACATTCTGCCAGTTTAATGATGGAGGAAGGACATTGGTTAAGTAATAAAGAAACTGCTTGGCCTCATAAGTTAAAACACAGGTGGGAGGAGTAAACAGAACAGAATGCTGGGAGGAAGAGGAAGTGAGCTCAGAGACGTTATGCTTCCCCTCTCTGGGCCAGACGCTATGAAGCAAGCTGCCAGGTCAGACATGCTGAATCTTTCCTGGTAAGACTGATGCTACACAGATTATTAGAGATGGGTTGATCGGGATATGAGAATTAGCCTTATAGGGCTAGAGTTAATGGGCCAAGCAGTGTTTAAATTAATACAATTTGTGTGTTGTTATTTCTGGTGTAAAGCTAGCCGTGAGGGAGCTGGGCTGTGGGAAGAGGCCCGCAGCTCCCATTACAGTTTAAACTTGGCTTAGAATTTAAATCAGGCATAACTTTCTGGAATTTGATTCTAGAGGCATTCTTTGTGTGAATTAGTTAAGTAAAATTAGAAACTTGTGATAGTTGAAGATCTGCCTGACTGCTAGCTAAACTTTAGTTTAGTTAGTTTAGTAACACAGTTTAGTAAAATAACAGGTTCAGCAATAATATAGTGTTATGTATACTTACTTAACCTGTAATGTTCATGATATAATGAGCACAAAAATGAAGGTGAAAGAAGTATATGCTATTTTTCATCTGTTCTATTTTTAAGTAACATTAAGGGTAAATTTACTAAATCAATGCAAGGATGGGTCTTCCTATTACAGAGATAACACCTCTGACAAGGGGTGCAGGAAAGTAACATAACCTATGGGGGAGACTAGAAAAAGCTGTGAAATATGAGGGATCCGATCCCGTCTTTCTACATCAGTGTGATGTGTGTGCTGGGGGGGGTCATTTATCATGGCTTATCTATTTTATTTTTAGCAAATTTCATCGAAAGCTAATTTAAACTCAATAAAATCCTCTCATTTTAAGGGAACAATACAATGGATTTTAGTACATTAAAGAAGTTGTACAACCAGCACCATAATATAACTTTAAAACATGTCCATTATCCTCTCAAAACCCTAATTAATTAATGCACGGTATATGGCAGTTCTGTTGAACTTGTCCATATTGGGTTTCATGGTCTAAGTTGATGAGGATGATTGACCAGGTCTCTTCCCCAATAGGGCACCAGATCTCATTACAGATAGTTGTGAGCCACTATGAGGTTGCTGGGAATTGAATTCAGGATTTTTTTGAAAGAGCAGGCAGGCTCTTAACTGCTGAGCCATCTCTCCAGCCCCCCAAACCCTAGTGTTCACTAATAATCCTCTACAATTCTTCACTTCCCACCCCTCCACAATTACCCTAGGAAGCTACTATTCTATCTCTGTACGTTTGTCTAATCTCAATGCTTGTGTTGCTTAGATCGGTGTAGTATCTTTGGTGATAGTTGTTTTTTTTTTAATTTAACATGATTTTTAGTTTATCCCTGATATAGCAGGTATCATTTTTAATTTTTTTTTCTTGCCAAATATCTCCTTATGATGTCATATGTTTATAAACATTCATGTTTTCACTCTTTGGAAATTTTCTTTGAATATTTTCTTTCAATTTTTTTGTACATCTATGATGTGGGAGTGATTTCTTATTAATAAAGAAACTGCATAGGCCCCTTGATAGGCCCACCCTTAGGTGGGTGGAGAAAACAGAAGAGAATCCTGGGAGAAAGAAGCTTAGTGAGAGAGTCGCCATGATTCTCCCGCTCCAGACAGACGCAGGTTAATATCCTCCCTGGTAAGCCAGCTTGTGGGCTACACAGAATATTAGAAATGGGTTAGAACAATATGTAAGAGCTAGCCAATAAGAAGCTGGAACTAGCCGGGCCAGGCAGTGTTTGAAAGAATACAGTTTCCGTGTAATTATTTCGGGGCATAACCTAGCCATGCGGGCGGCCGGGTGCCGGGGACGCAGCCCTGTCGCTCCTATTTCAACACATCTATCTTTGTTTCTCTTAGATTCTACCTATGTGTGGAATTGCAAGTCTTATGATACTTCACAGTTGACACTTTGAGGCTGTTTTCCAAAGCAGATATATTATTTTACATTACTACTAGCAATACAGAAAACTAACTAGTCTCCATGCTTGCTAACACTCATTTCAATTCTCTTTTTGTAATATTACAGATATCCTAACATGCATCAAGTGGCTGTGATTTGCATTTCCCTGGTGACCAGTTACACTCAATATCTGTCAAGTGCGTTTGGGTCACTTGTTAATCTTTAGAATAATATCTCTTTAGCTTCTTTAGCAATGGGAGATACAGAACATGAACCAGCCATCACCTGTAAACATGAAAGATTTCCAATGGAGGAATTGGAACCTTGATCCAGCCACAAAGCCTCTGACCTACAATTTTCCCTGTCTATACAATACACTGGGTTAAAGGTGGCACAGAAATCATAAGAGGGGCCAGCCAATGACTGGTCTAGCTTGAGACCATACTATGAGAGGGAGCCCATGCCTGACACTTCCTGGAAGACTAGGACCCAGAGGCTGGACAGCCTGGACAGCCCAGAGACCTACAATAGAAACAAACATGACTGGCAAAAAAGAAAAAAGAAGTCAATGAAATGATTCCTAATGATAGTCTGCTATACTTACAGATTGTTGCCAGCATCAAAGGCTTCACCCAGTAACTGATAGAAACAGATAGATGTAGAGACCCACAGTCAAACAGTAGGTGGACCTTGGCGAGTCCTGTGGAAGAGGGGGATGAAAGATTGTAGGGGCCAGAGGGACCAAGGCGCCACAAGAAAACACTACCTTGGGCTCACTGGGGCTCACAGGGACTGAACTGACAATCAGGGAGCCTGCACTGGACTGACCTAGGCCCTCTGCGAATATGCTACAGTTGTGTAGGCTTGGTCTTGTGGGACTCCTAAGAGTGGAAGTAGGGCTGTCTCTGACTCTGTAACCTGCTTTTGGAACCTTTCCTCCTACTGGGTTGCCTCCTCCACGCTCAGTAGGAGAGGAGGTGCCTAGTCTCACTACAACTTGACATGCTATGGCTGGCTGATACACCCAGGAGGCCTGCCATGTTCTGAAGAGAAAGGAGGGAAGAGAAAATGTGATTGGGCTGGGAAAAAAAATCAATCAATTAATTTAAAAAGATTGTTTCTGAACTCTGCACTCTCTTCCACTGGTGTATGGGCTCTTGTGTATATGCGACACCATCTTGGTTACGGGTGTTTAAGACAGGAAGTATGAATTCTATCAGCTCTGTATCTTTCTCAAGATCAGAATTATATTTCCATATGAATGTTACAATTAGCTTTTCCAATTTATGGAAACTTAAAATAATATTTACACAAAGGATTATATTTTATATGTTGCCACACTCATTACACGTTACCCTTCTATTTAGCCAGTAGTTTCTCTCCTGAGTATTTTAAGTGACTACCAGAAACAAGAGGTCTGAACCCATGAAGAAGATATCAATTAGGAAATGAATGGCCTCCAAAGACCACCTTCTCCTATCACGGTGGATTACTTAAGACCTTCTGGCACATGCTTTTTTTGTGTGTGTTTGTTTTTGGAGACAGGGCTATCCTGGAACTCACTTTGTAGACCAGGCTGGCCTCAAACTTAAGAGGTTTGCTTGCATCTGCCTCCCCAACGCTGGGAGTAAGCCACCACTGCCCAGCTCCTGGACATGTTTTTAATCAATATAAACTATGTAATCATTCCTTCTCTTGGTTTTCATGTTCCGACCAAAGGGATCTTAAATAACAGTTAATTCGATCCTCTAAAAATGAAAAATGACTTCTAAAAAGAGCTGTTTCCTTAAAGTATTTTTAGCTGCAAACCAGGTAAGTTAACTATCTCCTTAAAAAAATAATAAAAAAAAATAGCTGGGCAGTAGTGGTGCACGCCTTTAATCCCAGCATTCAGGAGGCAGAGTCAGGTGGATCTTTCTGAGTTTGAGGCCAGCCTGGTCTACAAGAGCTAGTTCCAGGATAGGCTCCAAAGCTACAGAGAAATCCTATCCTGAAAAACCAAAACCAACTAACTAAACAAATAGTCATGAGACAAAGGAGGCCACAGCCACCAAGTCCCTTTGCTCTCAGGTCCCACAGAGTGAATGAGCTCTGGAGATGGACCCATCATTACAATGGAGCATGCTCTTGTCATTCTTACCTTTGTCTTACCTGTCATTCATTAAGATGTGGCCCTGGATTCTACTCAGGACAAACCTCTTGTGTGACAATTTCTACTTCCTATGCATTACAACCATACAAGAAACAGCCAACCTCCAGCTAGTGTTGTTATTAAAATGTGGCACTAATTATATATGAATGGGCAAAAATAACCAATATAAGAAGAACTGAAATCTGAGCATTAGAAAAGCCTTGAGGAGTTCTGACGGGTAACCGCCAAGCTACAATAGTCGTGTGGCATCTTCATTACCATCTGTCTCCATAAAGGGCTAACAAACTAGTACAATGGTCGCTGTGACTAAGCCTTCCCAAGAGAAAAATCTCCTTTCAGGTTTCTGCAAAGAGGCTACAGCCTCCATGTAGAATGTGGGTAGAATATATAATGTCTAGGAATTGGATCAGAAAAAAGTACATATTTATTTTCACTATGCCTTTACTAAAATGTATGTTCTATTCACATGTTAGTGAAGATAACAAAGCATTGTCAGTGCCTATAATCAGTGTCAGGAATCCCAGCAGGAATTACAGACACCTTTATCACAATACAGCTGATGATCATATCTTTAAAAACCAGCGATGGTCAGAGAAACCTGTGTCTTATTATTTCAAACAGTAATATACAAATCACACGTCACTGTTACAAATCTTCCCAACATTTACATCATATTTTTTCAGTATAAGTATTTTCTGTTACAACTCTATAGGTTTTATCTTATTTATGTTTAGAGACACTGTTCTGAAAAGTTCACCAAAGTCTCATGGAAAAAGAAATTAAATAAAAACATTACACAAAGTCATTAAAAGAATAAAGCACCATGAACTGTCCACGAAGAGTCAGCCTGCGTTGTTCTAAGGTCCTTTACTGGTTAAAGAAAGGGCAACAATGGCATTCTTGAAGGCATTAGTCTCAATTTCAGTGATGTCCCCTAACTACTAGATCTGAACCCATTAAATACATTTCAATTCTCACAGGCGTTTTACAATGTTATTATGCAATGGCAACAATGTTATAACTACAACTTTTTTTAAAAAAAATGAGTAAAATCTGAAACTGGATATTCAGACACTGTGCAATTAAAATAAAAAAAAAACAAACTAAAATTTAACACAAGCTAAAACAAAAGGCAGACCAGAATTGGTGAACAGGACCATGTCTTTTAATGTTTTTCTAGTAAGTTCATATGGAAAGGATAATACAAAATTCCTTCCCATCTAACAGTTTTTATTTACTAACAGCACTAGACACCGCTGGGAGAACTGAAAACTTACTAGGAGATTTCACCTGAATATTCTCTCTTCAACAAATGGAACTTGTCAAATTGTTACTGCATAATATAAAATAGTGATCCGCGCACTGTATCTCACTGGTAAGTCTTTGCTGTGAGGTCAACACTGGTGATCCATGCACTGTATCTCACTGGTACTAAGACTTTGCTGTGAGGTCAACACTGGAGATCTGCGCACTGTATCTCACTGGTACTAAGACTTTGCTGTGAAGTCAACACTGGAGATCCGTGCACTGTATCTCATTGGTACTAAGTTTTTGTTGTCAGGTCAACACTTCAATGCATAGCACACATAAGAGCACCAAAAGTGAAAATGACTCTGTTTATGTTTCTGTATTAGAATTTTATTTGCTAAGGGGTAAAAACAGATTTTCAAAATTCAGAGCTAACTTAAAACAATAGTTTTAAACCTTTATTCCTAGCCCTTACTGCCTTCAGGAAGGAGAGAACATCTGGTTATTTAAAGAACACAATATGTTCACATTTTCTATGACTTTTGTTTCTAATTGAATTTAAATTTTTTTAAAATTTGAACTACTAGCTAGAACAATGTTTTTAATCAGTTCCTATTTTTCAGACTGTCCTCCTTCTATCCTTCTGACTTCATTTAGTGGATTATGTGTGGAAATCTGCTCATGAGTTCCATGTGATGAAGAAAATGTGGATGTCCCTAACATCTGAAGGCTGGGAATTCTGACAGCAAATTAAGAAACTAGGAAGTAATTAAAGTCAAGTGGTAGGGTTGATTCACTATAAAAATGGCAGCTAAAATATATCATGGCTATAGTTTGTGTATATATAGATATGTGCAGAGAAGTGAATTTTATCTAGATTAGAGTCATATGAAGGAGATATTTTCTTTACCAATGATATGAAGAACGACCAGGAACCATTCCCGACAAACAGCTGATGAAAGTGGGTTCCATGTAAGCAAGACAGAAAGTGCTGCAGTGACTCAAACTGGAGAGAGTGTCCTAAGTGAACCTGGAAATGGCTTGTTTTTGGAAAAAGAAGGAAGGACTCTCAGGACGGAGGAAAGTAGATACAAGGCCCAGAAGCAGACTACTGAGCTTGTGTATGGTGTATAGGCTGCAGCCTTCATCTTTCCACTAAAAAGAGGGAAGATGAGCTGTTCTCTCTCACTATGGGGACGGCATTAAGCTCATCTGAGTGTTAGGAAAACTATGAATTATAATTCTGTTATTACAGTTTACAGAGCCATTATTTCAAACTGCTCATGTGAAAATTCTTTCCAAAGTAAAGTCTACTCCACCCACACAAAGCAGAGATTGGTGTCTAAGCTGTAGTTGTAGAATATATTCTCAAGAGAACCATCTCCACAAGGAAATTAAGGACAATGATAACTGGGCAAAGCGTTTCCTTAAAGGTGGGCAAAGGTTTCTGCTGATTTATATCGAATCTGTCAGCAGCATGAATACTGTTATGATATGAAGTTAGAACAAAGATAAGCACACCTCATGCTCAGATCTTTCTAATAGCTGATGTCTCTATGTCTGTGTATTTACTCTGATCTACTTGAACCAGGAATGACAAGCACTGTAAGTGTTTCACTGTTACTATTAGTTTTTTTTTTTTTAAAGAGCACTTTGATGCCTGGAGTTCTGGCGACTAGGATAGACTAGTCTTCCCATTTTCCCCTTAGCATAAATGGCCTCTTTTGTGACTCTAACTGATAGTCATGGCCTGAAGAATGTGCTCTTGTGCGTTTCTATGAAGTACACAGACTATCAGGTTCTTTCCTTTCTACCTCTGTAGCACAGGGCTAGTGTTAACCTATTAGAAATCAGTTTTTTATAGGGAAATGATGATCTAGCTGGGTCATCAGAGATAATTTTATTCAACTTCTAAATGTTACAAAAGATATCAAAACTCAATAAACATTACAGATCTGAACTGCTAACTTTGATCTATGTTATAGTCTCTAGCTCAGACTCCCATAGGCACACTGCACACCCAGTGTGGAAAAGGTTGCTTCTAAAGTCTACAGGGTGATATCAATGAACCAACATTACAATTTGCTTCATAGCCACCAGAAAAGCCCTTATGGGTAAAGAGCTTTTTACTCTCCCTGTAGATACCATCATTCCACAGACTTGTCCATGGAAGTCTATAAACATGGCTTCATCTCCAGTCCCACTTTCTTAAGGCTCAGAAACACCAGTTATGGTCCCACCTTTTGGAGATTTTGGTGAGACTCTGAATGTAGAGCTGAGTAGTTCCTCCTTTAAAGATATATACTATTACTTTTCTCTTTAAACCTGAATCTTAGTTTGTAATGCTTGTACAACTTGTTTGATTATATCCTGCTGAAATAAAAAGTACGCTACAAAAATCACATAACAGGAAAGGGTAGTTAAATTCCATTAGTAAACACTGAGGGATTTAGTATAAAAAATTCTGAAACTGGGTGAGTGACTCCTAAAAGCATACTCTATTACCTAGGGAAAATTAACTAAGATTGGTAAGTTATGATGCAATAATCATTTCTTTCTTTATTAAGCCAACTCATACAAATAGGGAACCCAGGCTCAATTTCACAGCAGCTATAGGGAGACTTCCAGACACTTCCTCTTGAGGATGGTGAAGTATCCTGGGTCCTGCCACCAGAGAGATGATACATTCTCATGGTGATCCCA
Source organism: Alexandromys fortis (assembly GCF_014885135.2). NCBI lineage: Eukaryota > Metazoa > Chordata > Mammalia > Rodentia > Cricetidae > Alexandromys > Alexandromys fortis. Next base: position 2,247,114 of record NW_026068037.1, read on the forward strand.
GGCCCTACCACCCAAGAACAGCCTTTTGGTGCTTCCAAGAACCACCCTTCAGCATCAACAACATATCATCTAGGTCAAAGGATAGAGAAAGTCTTTCCAAGCTATTCTAATATCTGGTAGAATATACTTTAAACCAAAACTAGTCAGGAGAGATCAGGAAAAACTCTTTATTTACATATTTATCCAGGGGGAAAAATGAACCAAGAGGGTATTAAAATTCTAAATTTTTATGTACCAATCAGAGGGATTCCTATTTTAATAAAAGAAATACTATTAGATCTAAAAGCACAGACTGACACTTCAATACCACACTCTTAAGTCATCCAGACCAAAACAAAACAAAACAAAACAAAAAAGAAACTTTGGAATCAAATAACCCATAAATCAAATGGACATAATAGACATCTATGAATATTGTTATATCTACAAAGCTAATTCAGCAGCATTTATAAGCAAATATCTTAGCAGCTGTTGCTCCTTCCTCAGCATTCAAACAATTTAAAGAGAGCATAATAACATACAGTATCCAGACTCTCTTGTGTATTTTTCATCTTTATGTGCCTTTAATTTAACCTCTATCTCTTTTGTTTATAGTTTTACTTTTTGAGACAGATTCTCTTTATATCATTGGCTGTCCTGGAACTCCCTCTGTAGACCAAAATAGCACAGATAGAAAAGAAAGCCAGCTCCCAAGAATGGATTACTTCATTTGGAACTGTTGGCCAGTGGGATTCTACAGACCCCCAGGTTTCACGCACTATTCACATTGCTTTTGTACTTTCCAGAACTTGATGGTAACATACTATTGCTGAAGACAACAGATAAGAAAACCAAGCAGGCACTAACCTAGAAGCCTAATTCCTACTGGGTAGCTTTCATACTGCTGGGAGGTGCTAGATATGCTACCAAGGCAGAGAAGTAACTATTAATCCCACCCAGCTGGGAACCATGCAAGCTACAATAGGATCTAGGCTGGCGCAGGAAGACACAAACATGGAAGCAACCAAATACTTTCTGATTAGATTTAAGACTGACTCCACAAGACACAGCCAATGACCTGTAGCTAGATAGGACTTGGAACCCAAGAGAGATCATACTCTCTCTTGTTAAATGCACATGCTATAAAATGGGTCATTAATGACATTGATATGCCCATTCTGAACTCATCTGAGAAGTTTCTTCCTGCTGTAGATGGTGATTAATGTGGTGTACTGGCTGAATTTGTGTGTCAACTTGACATTAGCTAGAGTCATCAGACAGGAAGGAGCCTCAGTTGAGGAAACACTACATAATAACTAGCTGTAAGGCATTTTCTCAACTGGTGATGAATTGTGAAGGGCCCAGCCCATGATGGATGGTGCCATCCCTGTGCTGGTGGTCCTGAGTCCAATCTATAAGATAGCAGGCTGAGCAAGCCAGAGGAAGCAAGCAGTATACCTCATGGCCTCTGCATCAGTTCCTGCCTCTAAGATACTGCTACGTTTGAGTTCCTGTCCTGACTTCCTTCAATAATCAATAGCAATATGGAAGGGTAAGCCAAATAAACCCCTTCCTCCCCAACTTGCTTTTCTGTCATGGCATTTTATGACAGCAGTAGAAACTATAATTAAGACACATGGATACCCACAATTAGTCAACAAGTAGAGAATAAGAGACGGAGGAGTGCGTAGACCTAAATGGGATCTCCCTATCTCACCCCCTTCTAAGGCTCAGGGATCATAGTAGAGCAGGGGATCAAGGGGCAGAAAAAGTAAGAGCCAGAGGTGGGGGATGACTATAGCAAAACAGTGTTTTCCAGATGCAGTGTCATAGCTGCACATATGAACAGCACACATACATTCTGCACATGCACAAGCTGACAAAATCTCCACATGGAGGGAAAGGTGAGCAGGAAGGCCATCTTAGCTGAGGAGCTATTGGCAACGACAACTTCTGGGGAAGAGAGCCATTTGTCTTTATGGGTGTGAAAGTTGGTAGCTGACAAGGCTCGAGGGAGTATCATCACAGGGAGGAGTACTTGGGCAGCACAGATGGACAGGACGGACTGAAAACAAAAAGGACACAAAGTTGTGTGAGTAGGGAGATAAGGATAGACCTGGGAGGAGTTTGGGGAAGGCAGTAAATGTGTGCAAAATATATTATATGAAATTATCTCCCACACTCTGCTCCTAAGAATTCCTAATATTGAGCTGACAGAATGTGCTTTAACTCTAAAAATCAAAACTCATCATGGATTAGCAACTCATCTTTGCAACTTCCATAGCTACCTGATCATTCTGTGGAGATTTTAGTTACAGAGTATATATAACTTACATATATGTATAAAGATAAAAACAGAAATACAAATAATGGTATTCATAAGCCATATCTAAAAATGGGTACTTCCTTATGCAAAGAAATCAGATTGTATTTTGTTGCTTAATAAAAATTGATTTGTGTAATAGAAATGCTATAAAGGTTAGTACTTCTATAAAAAGCACATTAGGCATAAGGGAAATTCTAAGACAGAATAGGAAATAGACTCAAAAATAAGTTAATGTCAGCAACTACAGAGAGGTAAAAGATCCTTTAGAATCAGATTGCTATTAAACTTGGACACTCAAGATGAACAGGCAGAGCTTTGGCAACAGAATTCACAGACAGACTGACTGACTCAGAGACAGTTTGACAACTGCCAACATGACTGTTGGGAGCATTTCCAAAGAGCCAAAGGCTGGGATTACCATCCAATGCCTGGCATTCTGACACTTGCATTTGAAGCTTTCTCTATTACTCTTCATCCAATATTTGTGTTTGGCTCAAAAACAGCAAGGATTCACAATTTTTTTTATATCATTAAATGTTCTTATTTTCAAGAAATATAACATTAGTTGTAAAAGAGCACACTTTTTTCTGTGAAATATGAAGAAATTTTGATGAACTGCTTTACATTCAAATAGAAAAATCAGTGTTGAGGTCTGTCTGAAATTTTATAAGGTTATTTATAAGCTATAAAATATATATCCATATATATACTCATAATACAATTCAGTGTTCCATATTGTGGTAAGTTCTTATAGGCCTTCGCATGGCTTTATTTTTTTTTTCTTGATTGTCATATGGCCCAGAAGCCCTACTGGAATAAGTCAGCTCCTGTGATGGGATCAAAGATAGTGAAATCTGGCTGTAAGAAGCAGTTGTGTAACTATTCCCTTAAGCTAACAGGAAAGCAGGAGGTGAAGATGACCTGCTGAGGAACATGGGCACTGGCTAAGTGCATATTCTCAGGACAATGCCCACTGAATACAACTTCTAACAATCATTAGGAGTTAAGTCAGATGGAGAACTTAAAATTATACATACACATTTCCCCAAGAAAAGCTTACCTTTGGGTCTCTAAGGAACAGAGCTTTAAGGATCAGTGAGTGTATGTCTCCGATGAGTGGATAATGCATCAGAAGGCCGAGGCAGGTCTGGTAGTTACTAGAAATTACTAAATAAGAGAAAAAAAGGATTCAGACACAATATTGTTTGTATGGTGGATATAAGAAAATAACTGAGAGTCAAAGGAAGTGATGCAGTAACTCAGGTGATTTAACAGAAGTCTGTCTGAGGAGAGTTCTTCCTCAAATGCTCTCTGGATCAGTGCATCTCACCTACAATCTAACACAGGTACAAGTCGAAGAAAGAGGTACAGACCCAGTCCTGGGTATTTGCACCATAAATAGATTCTTAAAAATATGTTGTCATTCACATAGATAGCTACCTTTAGCTTTGCTGCTGAGAAATTAGTAACAAGAACCTTGTAAATGGGGAAGCAGTTGAATGTTCTAATATAATAGCACTCACCTCGGTCACTATGCTTGATAATTCACACCATGCTCTCATCCTTTTATATGAGTATCACACAACTTAAAACTAAAAATACAATTTTCTACAATTATTGCTTTTTCTAAAAGTAAGAAGAAATTTAGAACTATCTATACAGGATTTCTTTGGGGAGGAAAGTGAAAATCTTCCATGATCAGCTTTCATTCTGCAAGCTGTTTTCAAATCAACCTAATTATGGGTACAATTATTAAACACACCTTTTAAGACCGGTCTGTGTAAACTATTCCATTTCTTGTCTATCTGTTACTGTAGTTAGAGCTGGCCCATTAAGGACACCTGTTTTGTGAACTGCAATGACTGCAAGACTGACTGTGTGAAAATTTCCTATAGTTGTAACTAAACCTTATTTATTAATACATTACTTGAAAAATGTCCCACAGGAAAATAACTTTCATTTAAGGGAAATAAGACAAATAAAATATTGATTATAATCAGGAAAATCTTGATCTTTAGATTTTTTTTCCCTGCTGCTGAAAAAGATACTTCTTGAGGAAGCTCTCTACCATGCTCCCTCCTGAGAGCACTGTGCGAAGGAGACTGGATCGGGCAGAATGAGGAATCCTATGCTGTGTACGGAACTGCTTTATCTTCTTCATTTCCACCACTGGTCTGACAGCTTGTAATTTCACACATCTGCCTTCATTTGTAAAGCGCTCACTTACCCTACCTGCTCTCTGTCTCTGCAGACTCCCCTTATTTGTTCATTTCTCCACATTCACATTCCGTTCCCCATTGCCATTTTTTATCTGGAAATTTAAAAAGCTAGGATATAGTAGTACAATGCTTTAAATGTGCAGTTTTCATTTAAGGTGAAGAAGTTTTAAAAAAAACAGGCAATCAGTTGATCGGTAATTCAAAAAGCTATTTTCTCAAATGCTCTAATGATAACTTTAGTACCTGGACAGGAAATTACATTTACACATTTTGTAAGAGAGGCAGAGAGGTCTGTGGAACATATTTTGGCTGCAGTGCTCAAACTTGAATCTAGGGGTCCTATTTGAGTCTTCTTTAAAGTGGCTTGAAGTGACACTTGACGTCTGTTAGGAACCTCTCTAACAATTTTCCGACTTGATAAAACTGCTCGCATCATGCCATGCAATGACTCATTAAGGGACTGCTCTGAAATGGTCCCAAGCTAACACAGGACACAGAAGCCAACAAGGAACAAGCCCTTGCTCTGGAGACAATCCATGGCACAAAGGCAACAACGATCTCACTGAGATGATGAATTTTTTTTTTTTCGAGACAGGGTTTCTCATTGGCTTTGGAGCCTGTCCTGGAACTAGCTCTGTAGACCAGGCTGATCTCGAACTCACAGAGATCCGCCTGCCTCTGCCTCCCGAGTGCTGGGATTAAAGGCGTGCGCCACCATCTCCCGGCTGAGATGATGAATTCTAAAGGCTTTGGGTCAAGAACACAGGTTCAGAACTTTATGTGCCTTATCTCATGTTATATATGCATAGGATATTTCCCCTTGTATTACACATGCAAAGGCTGATACCTGGAGAGGGTAGGTAAATCACTTTCTCAAATCACACAGTGATTCCTTGGTGTAGCATGATTTGAAATTCAGGGTCTGTACTCTATGTAGTTATATAAAGCTGTTTAAAAAATATTGCTTTGAAATCAAATGATACAATTCATACAAATATCAACACTAAGTCTTTTAACATCATTACTCTAATACGATAGCTGAAGTACCCTGAAAGGTCAATCTTATTGAGTCTCTAGAACAGTTGTATATAACTGGGCATTATTTGGAAGGACTAGCACAATAATGCTGTTACCTTACCTTTAACATTATGAGAATCTACAAAGTGTAGAAGGCATGACAATAACATGTTAAGATTATCCTTGGAGAACAAATGAAGATGCTAGCAGTGTTCTTGTGCATCTATTCATACACATCTCACTTTACACTTTCTGAGCATCACTACATGCCTGATCCTCAGACTACTGATATACCAAAACTAAGGCTGTAACAGCAGGGAAGACTTTCAACTCATACCATATTCAAGTTACTACTGAAAAATCTGTATTTTTCATCTGAACTTAAGTCCCACTTGGATAACTATGCCCAATTTATGGCATGTAAAAAAAATACAGAAGCTTGTTTAAGACAAGGTTGCAGGAATCTGACACACTAAGAGTTTAGTTTTGCTCCTTCTTTACCCCCTCCTCCCCTAGCTCTCATGTTCCCTTCTTTTTTTTTCATAGCATGTGGTGTTGAACCTAGGACTTCATACATGCTAGGCAAGCACTCTACCTCTAAACTACATCCCCAGAAGTTTTGCTCTTTCTAGTAATTTTTTGTTTAATACAAAAGATGAACGCAGTATTTTTCCGTATGCAGGCTGCAGTGCCATGGCTAATTTTAACCTTCCCTGAACCAGCTCTTCTCAGTGACACCTAAGCATTTGCTTTTAAAGCACAATGACGCATTAACACATTTTCTCAAATGCACTCACTGCACTTTTTATTAATTTATTTTCCAGGTTTTTTTTTTTTTGTTTATGTTTTTGCCGTATCACTAACCAGCTTATACCACCTGGCCGTAAACTCATAGAAACCCACATGTTTACAACTCTGGAGTGCTGGGATTAAAGGCATGCACCATCATACCTGACACTGGTTAAAGGAAAAAAAAAGCCACAAAGAGCTTTCCTAGAACTCTTCGAGTGAGGTATCTTCTAATAGTACACAGACTTCTTTGAGTAATCGCTAATAATAACAAAGAAGCCTCTGTACCTTTGCTGTGGCCTTTTGCAGTCTCCCTGTCACCCCTTGTGCCCGGCATCTGTGTAGTTGAGTGTACCCAGGCTGTCACCCTAGTCTATCTAGAATGTCTCTAGCGAGGGGCACAGGCACTGTCTTTCTCAGTGTCTCCATCAAGCAGTACCGGTTTCACACAGAGTAAAGCTGACTTAGCTGTCTCTGTCTTTAAGTGGCCCCAACTATTCTAAAGTGGTCTGAAGAAATTGGGCTGTATAGCTTTCCCTGGAGAAATAATAACAAATGCAGTCAAATCAGTAAATCTAAGCAGAGATGTGATTACACAGAGAAATTTGAAAGCAACATAAATAAATACATATGTATAACTCACTGCTGGCTACCTATAACTAACATTTTTCTCCAAATTATTCAATTTTGTATGGAGACTCAATTTCTCAGAGTAACAAGGCAGATAGAAAATTACCAAAAACCGAAACGGCTTCCTGGAATGTCCTTAAATTCAGAATAACAGCTACCCCCTCAGGTACCGACAGCGTGACCGGAAACCTGCCATCATTGGATGTCCATCCCATAACAACCCATGCTCTCTAGAAAAGCAGCCTGCTCATGCACTTCCTTCCACAGATGAGACATGGTGCTGCAGAGTAAACAGCAATTCACCCAGGCCAAGGGCTCCTGACAGTCTGCTGAAATAAAACCCTTGGCCTTCACTGGTATCCAATGTTTTCCTCCACTTTTAGCAGACAGCATTATGACAAGGGTGTCTATATATAGGAGAAAAAGAAGACACATTGCAGATGGCTTCTAAAAACTGTTTCAACTTCACAGAATCCACAAATAGATACTAAAAAATGTCCTTAACATATAAAAGCCAGGTGCAGCAAGTATTTGAAAACTGGCATAAGAACTTATATTTATATATGGATTTGGCATACAGAACAAATAATCAAAGACCTCATATAAAACTAAAAACAATGGGGACTGGAGAGATGTCTCAGTAGTTAGGAACCCTTACTAATATTGCAGTAGACAGTACCCACAATAGGTGGCCTACAAATTCTTGTAACTCTATCTCCAGAGAACCTACTGCCTTTGGCCTCTGAGGGCACCTGAACTCAGGTGCGCGTGCACGCGAGCACACACGCACGCACGCGCGCACACACACACATACATACATACACACACAATCAGCCAAGTCCTTTTAATATTGCTCATATATAGGTATTTAGGGCTGACCACATGGGACATTTTTTGTTTCATTGTGGTTTCTGGGTCTTAATAATACTTTAGTCAGTAATAATGACTGTCAGAGGAAATACATAGAATATGGATTATATTTTAGATGTGCAAAAAGGGAAGGGCCTTGCCACCATTTCTGATGACTTGATGTTGAACCCTGGGATAAACATGGTGGAAGGAGAGAAGTAAGGAGAGAAGAGAATTGTACTGTTGACCTCCTGATATATGACATGGTATACATGTGTATGCAGATAAACACAGACAGACACACACACACAAACATATACATATGAAATATTTTAAAATAAGTGCTAACAGCATCATTTTCTTGTAGTTAGATTTGTGTATTCATTCATTCATTTATTCAACAAATATTAATTTAACTCCTGTTAGGTTTTTTAAAATACTGAGTTCAATCCTAAGAACAGTCTCAAATTTCTCTTCATATTCACTGGAAGTGAAGAATAGTGTTTGCAACAAAGAAGCTGGCTGGTAATGGTGTAAGGATTGGGATAACTCTGTGAATAGAAACGTGTTGTAGGCATGGCTACCACCATCAACACGTGCAGGCAAACAGAGGTACAGTACTGAGTGGACACTGGGTGTTGAGGTCAAGGATGTGGAAGGAGAAAACAAATGAAAGTCTTATTGTGCTCAGTGCACATCAACCTATCCTCCACAGGTGGTAAAAGGATAAATGAACTTGGTATATAAGTCAACAGATAACAGTATTATTTAGCATTGAACCAAGTACCGTACATCTTAGGCAAGCATAAAGTAGAGGAACTTAAATGCATATTACTAAATTAAGCCACTATAAGTATATAGCATTCTTGTGCTGGAGAGCTGGCTGAGTGGTTAAGAGCACTGGCTCGTCTTTCAGAGGACCTGGGTTCAGTTCCCAGTACCCACATGGTAGCTCACAGCTGTCTGTAACTCCATTTCCGAGGGATCTGGCACCCTCACACAGACATCACAGACATCGAAGCATAGAAAAGTTTATGAGTTTCCAGAAAAACAATGGAGACAACATACTGGACCCAGAGTTTCCAAGACAGAGAACGGGAAAGCAGAGCATACGGGAATTTTACAGTTTCCTCACAATGGATGTAAAGCTTTCAGTATTGTTCCAGAACCATGCCTGCCTGCTTCCTGCCACGATGACCATGGACTAACCCTTCAAAACTGTAAGCAAGACCATAATTAAATGTTTCCTAGATAACAATTGCCTTGGTCACATCGCTTCATAGCAACAGAAGAGTGACTCGGACAGCCTGTTGGACTGGCCCACTTTCTCTCCCTTTCGTGGCTCCTGAAAGCACACTTCTGTCTCTTCACTTGCTTCTGTCATTAGGTTCCAGTATTCCCTAACCTATGCACTTGAACCACTAGAAATGTGAGCCAAAATAAAGTTGTATTTATCAAAGTATCCCATGTCAGGTGTTTCTGAGTGACATGAGGGCTATTGGTTATAGGTGATAAAGACTGAATCCTAAAGTCAACTATGGATTTAGGGTGATGCTGAGTGGTCAATGCCAGTTTATAGAGTCTAAGGAATGCATTAGACATATGGGATGCTGACAGCAGAAAAAGTTTTAGCTGTGTCGTAGAGGCAAAAGACCAATGAATACTAAAATTTCTGTCTTTTGCTATGAACTGAAACTTCTCTTAAGAAAACACAATGCAGGAGCTGATGGGGTAGCCTGGCGAATCAAATACTTACTGTATGAGCATTAGGAAAAGAGTTCAGATCCTCAATATAAACACAAAAGCTAGGTGGTGGTATGCACCTGAAATCCCAGTTCTGGGAGGTGGAGAGGTAAATCCATGAACCCAGTTGGAGAGCTAGTCGGGCTGAAATGGTAAGCAAGCTTCAGATTTAGTGAGAGACCCTGTCTACCCACCCAAAAAAGGTAGAAAAAGCAATTGAAAAAAATGAATAAAACATACAATCTCAACATCTTGCCTCCATATGGGCAAGTAAACCCACACGTGTAACACAGACACACATACACCAAACATGCACTAACAGATAATTTGATAAGTTTTCAAAGATTGTTAAGATAAACTACAAAGTGATATGGTGGTATTAGTAACTGAGAGGGTACAGTAGTCTATCTCTGATGTGGTTATTATATTTTATGCCAGACGAGAGAGAGATGGAGTCAGGGAGTTTATGACTATATGACTCCTTTAAAAACAACTGGCATTTTGATGTGGGATTCCCCTCTGTTAATAAAGAAGCTGCTTTGGCCTATGGCAGAGCAGAATACATATAGGTGGGAAAACTAAACGGAATGCAGGGAGAAAGAAGGCAGAGCCAGACAACTACTAACTAACTGCTGAGGAAACAAGACATGCAGAAAATGAGGTAATGTCATGGCCACGTGGCAATACACAGACTAATAGAAATAAGTTAATTTAAGATGTAAGAGCCAGTTAGAAGTATACTGAGCCATCGGCTTATACTTTGACAAGCTTTGACGTGCACTGCCATGTAGTTTTAGAACTTTTATTTTTAATCATTGAGGTTGCTAAAGGTTTTCTAGAAAAGACAAGTTCAATCTGTATTTGAAATTCTGCAGCTACAGTATGATGCCGAACATGTTGTTAAGTGGAAACAGAAGCAGAAACTGTTGGGTAGGACAGATGGAAGCATTGCATACAGACAGCTAATGGCTGGGGAGAAAGCAGAAAGCCAACACACAATAAAAAAGAAGAGCATGCTAGACACAGAGAAGACAGAACTGCCACACATGGCAAGCCAGGTAATGGCTAAAGAAAACACGGACTTTAGAACATTCTAACACATTCCAGCATGTTCTTCTGATTATAAATAAAAAACAAACAATTAACCCCCCCCCCCAAAAAAAAACCAAGACAAGGAATGGAGATCAAAGGTCCAAACATAAGAAAATAATTAGACTAAATGGTTTGGTGAATACATTATATATGCACACACACACACACAGAGAAATATCACACTTCTGGGAGCATGGGGGTTAGGGGGAAGGGGAGATGGGGAGAGAGAAGGGAGAAGGGAGGATTGGGGAGAGCTTAGGGAAATGGGATGGATGAGATGGAGGAAGGGTGGATATGGGAGCAGGGAAGAAGATATCTCAATTAAGGGAGCATTTTTAGGGTTGGCAAGAGACTTGGCTCTAGAAGGGTTCCCAGGTGTCCAAGGGGATTTCCCCTGCTAGGTCTTTGGGCAGCAGAGGAGAGGGTGCCTGAACTGGCCTTCTCCCATAGCCACACTGATGAGTATCTTACATATCACCATAGAACCTTCATCTGGCGATGGATGGGAATAGAGACAGAGACCCACATTGGAGCATTGGACTGAGCTCCCAAGCTCCAGCAGAAGGAGGGAGAACATGAGTAAGGAAGTCAGGACCATGAGGGGTGCATCCATCCACGGAGACAGTGGGACTGATCTAATGGGAGCTCACCAAGGCCAGCTAGAATGAGACTGATGGAGCATGTGATCAAATCGGACTCTCTGAATGTGGCTGACAATGAGGGCGGACTGAGAAGCCAAATGATAATGACACTAGGTTTTGATTCTACTGCATGAACTGGCTTTTTGGGAGCCTAGTCTGTTTAGATGCTCACCTTCCTAGACCTGGATGGAGGGGGGAGGGCCTTGGACTTCCCACAGGGCAGGGCACTCTGACTTCTCTTAGGGCTGGAGAGGGAGGGAGAGGGGGAGGGGAGGAAAGTGGGAGGCAAATGGGAGGATGGGAGGCGGAAATTTTTAATAAATAAAAAAAATCACACTTTACTTGTGCGTGCATGTGTGTGCGTGCGCATGCGCATTAGGTTAGTTATTAAAGAGAAAAATTGAATTTAAACCATAAAACAAGCCACCATCACAACCACCACCTAGAAACAAAAGCACAAACAAGGAGGAAATGATAAGAATAAAACTTTTGTAGACACAAAAAGTTCAGAGAGAAAAATTCATTACACCATATACAGTTGAGAGAATTCTTGACTAAGAAAATCAATGGGTAGAGGGCATGACCATGGTCCCAGCACTCTGGAGGCTAAAGCAAGGGTTGCCATGAGGTCAAGACCAGCCTAGGTTCCAGTATGAAACCAAAACTCAGAAAAATAAAATACATAAAATATCTAAAGTCAAATAGAGTATGAGACAGATGAGAGGAGTTTTTACATCATAAGTTAGAAAGAATGGCATATGCATACCCAGGACTAATAAATAGTAGTAACTTGGTAAATATGTGTTAAACTACTGGTTATTTGAATACATGCTTGATTAAAAATCACTTTCCTGATCATTTTCTTTCAGGTCTTTGTGTCTTACTCTATGATTTTTTTTTGCTTATCTTCTTATTATGCTTCTTGGAGAACCAAAGAAAACTCTTAACTTCTTTAACTTAATTTTCTAAGTGTCTTCCTTCCCTTCACTAACTTGGCCATGTCTATTAAATGTCCAAGTGCTCTTATGTGGCCACAGCTTTCTATTCTATGCTTTGCCCTTTTCCTGCTCTCGTTCCAATCCCTTGTACTCTAATTTCTTCACAGTCATTTCTTAGCTGTACTTCCTTCTCTGGATGTCCAAAGCCAGTCTCTTAAAATGCACTCACTGTCTCCATCTTCTCGGTTACCTCCCTTCATCCTGTAGGGACTACTGAGCACAGCTGCAGAAGCTTGCTCCATCTAGAACTGATGGTAGCTATGCCAGGTCTGATCTTCCCACCATGCTCACTTTGGCTATCAAACACCTACCTACCCTTCCCCTTCCCTTTCCCTTTCCCCTTCCCCTTCCCCTTCCTCTTCCATAGCACATGAGCTTCTCTGTCTTCCATTATGGGATCCTTCTCATTTTCTGGTTTCTGCACCAGCCTGGTGCTTCCTCACAGGTCAGCCTTACTGCTGTCACATAGCCTGGCTTTCATAGTCTTCCTATTCAGGGTTCTTGCTTCCTGAGTTACTCTCCTCAGGAAATACCTATTTTTTTTTTTTTTTTGTATTAGGCCTTTCCCAAGATGCTGTATTTAATAAAGAAATCAAGAGAGACAAAAATTCTGCCTCTCACCAAGGAGTAGAGTATAGTGGGTGCTTAGACAATAGAAGGAAACAAAAGCACGAGGTAGTTTTGCTTTTCATAGACACAGCCAAGGAATAATAACACTGATTCCTGAAGGAAAAACTCATGCTGATTGACACTTCTCCATCCATGCTCCTGTATCTTTGTCTCCTGTTCTTTTGCTCTCGAAGATATTTGTCATATCTATGTTCTTTATTAGGAACTGGAATCAGCCTAATGTCCATCAGTAGATGGGTGGATAAGGAAATGTGCTGCACACACAGAGCACATTTTATTGAGCCAGAAGGAAAATTAAAATTATGAAATTTTTAGTAAACTGTATGCAACTGGAGAGTACTATATTAAGTTAGTTAACCCAGGCTCAAAAAGCCAAAATACCATATGTTCATTCTCATATCTGTGGCTTTTAATACATGTGTACTTATAAAGGAATGAGTGTGCTTGGAACCTGAAAACCAGCAACAGTTCTTTGAGATTGTAGTATAAGTGCTTCCTCTTCTAGGAACTCCTGCAGATTAAAACACCAATATTATGTGCAGAGTTCCACCTTTGCCCACATTCACTTTCTGTAGACGCTCAACATAACTAGGCTGGCTGTGCAATGGGAAGTATTTCATATGAAAAGAGGGAGTGTTAACTGACACTTTGGGACAGCAAGACTATGGCAAACAAAGTAGGATACTATGATGACCTTATTCTTGAGAGGCTATAGCCATTGTTATGGTTTGACAAAATAAGGGCTTGTTAATTATATGCAAAACTCTATACATTCTTGATACTAACAATGATCTTAATGTGTATGGCTAAGGCTTAAATCACACTTAAGTCCTAGCTCTTTTATTTCCTATTCAATTATCTAGGCACTGAAGCCTCCAAAAGGGGGACTGCTCTAGATTTCCTATTCCCAACACTTTTCATATTTAAGCCTGCTACGGTTAGCGCTAAACAGTTCTCTACTTTACTGTTTTGACTTCTGGAATACTGTCATAACTTTTATCTGATCTCCTAGCTCTCGTCTTGTCTTACTCAATCTCGTTTTCACATTCTGTTTTGAATGTGCCAATAGCCCTGTGGCTTACTGATCAGAGATGGCTATCATGACACTGCCTATTCCCTTTTCAGTTCTATAACCCTATTTTCTCATGAGCACTGTATTTTAGTGATGCCATCTAACTTGAAGAGATACCTATTCCCAGCAAGGAGCTTCTTCCTTGAAGGCCTCTGTCTCTGCTGTTTTTCTCTGCCTGCAATGCCTCTCTTTCATATTGCCCCTCAAGTTCAGTACCTGGGAAGCTTCTTTAGAGAAAGGACACCTTAAACACTGAATTTTTACCCACTCTGCTTTCAGAGGTCCATTTGCTGCTCTAGATTTAATACTGAAATCAATCAACAATGCCATTACTCTGGTGCTTTTCCACATGTGCCCATGCTTCACAGAATCATCAATAAAAAGATTAGAACTGTGTATGGGCTTTAGCTGCTAAAACTTTGCCATGTTTTATAAAAATAAGAATAGATCTTAGCATAAGAGACTTGATGATTACATTAATATATGTGACAAAATTATGAAAGGAGTAAATTGTTAATTGTTTAAAATTTTAGAAAATCAGAATGCATTTCAACAGTTGTCTAAATTGGAAAAATTTGTAAAAATACTATCCAAAAGAATTTTCTTTTTCCTAAGAGAGTTGTTCATGCTATTTTCTCTCTCTCTCTTTTTTTTTTTTTTTGCAAATGTAGAATACATACAAGTTTAAAAGGGAGGTAAGTATTAGATGTCCAAAAATTCAGTATCTATCATATCTACTCCACATTCTGCTTTACTGTATATGTCTCGTCTATGCTTCCCACAGTCCCATGTTCTACCTCATTAGTTCTGGCTCCACTAGAAGGAACTTGTTTACTTTGTCTGTCAAGAAGCCCAAACTATTTGACCTTCCAGGCATAATAAACCTCCACAGTTTTTGGGAAAAAATGTGGCTATTTATTCCAACACTTACAATTGTTTTCTATTTCCTAATTCATTCCCAATACTTAGTGCAATCTTTCCTAATTATATTTTGGCTTACAAATCTTGCTTTGGGACTTGAAATTACTTCTCTAAAAAGAAAAATTATTTAAGATATTATGAAATCTAAAACACATTCTGCTATGTCCACAGGTTGAGGCCCTGGCTTCCTGGCTATGGTAAAATACTTCAAGGTGATTCTGAAGAGGGAGGAACACTGAGTACTATACTAAAGAATAAAATTTGTTAAAATATAACTGGGCAGAAGTCAAATACTCCAGATTTATTTTCCCATTGGCAAGACACTGGTATTATAAAAACAGCTCAAATCTCTCAATGAATATACTTGAATACTTGCTACATGTCAGAAGGTGGAGCTCTAAACATATCTGAAATACTGTTTCAATGCAGTCCACAAATGTGTACATGGACAGACTGAAACTGGCACGGAGTGTCTGGACAAATTCTTCTGAAGAATATCCTCGTTCTTTGAAGATGGCATCGCCCAAGTCTCCTAATACAAGGGTCACTAGCAGAAAAGGCACTCAGTTATTTCCTGTGACATGTCAAAGTATTTGCTGTTATTAAAAACTTCTATGTATAAGTCCAACAATAAAATATACAGTACATTTAAAAGGCAAAACATTTTTGAAAATCATGGCTCCTTGGTCGAATATAGGCGAGGTCACAAGTACTTACAAGCATCTCGGATATAGAGTAGCATGGCTATGAAGACATAATCTACTAAGCTCAGGCTGAGGCCGTCTGCAAACAAGGCATCCCAGATCACCAGCAGATCCTGTAGTGGGAACTCCCTCCCAAACAGCAGCCGCACCCATCGCCTGCATAGAGACCAAACAAATAGAAAATGAGGCTTCCAAAGGGATGTTTTTCTCAAGAAATTTAAGAGAGTTAAAATTTATTAGTTGAGCATTCAGAAAATACTATATACTGAAAATACAATTTAAATTTTAAGAAAGCATTATAGGGCAAATCAAAATACTATAAAATATAAGATTTAAGTTTTTAAAGTTCTATACTAGACCCCAGTGCTACATATTATTCTTCTATGTGTAAAACACAAGAATGACACTTGGAAAAGACAGAAAATTTTCATATGAAACAGACACCACAAATCTTTAGCAAGAAAATACAAGACAAGTGTGTAGCGCAGTGCAGTAGTTGTGAATTTCAGGTTACTCGTGGAAATACCATTTCCCAAAATTTCAGTTTCTTTATTGATTTTTGTTAACTTATTAGCTTCTTACAAATGTTTTTTTCTAACAAATCATAGTCAAACTCAGAAATTTATATTCTCATACTTAATTATTTAAAATATTCATTTTAAAACTTAATCTTAGGAAAAAATTACTCTTGCATATTTTTGAAGGGTCAAGTATAAACAGTTATAGAAGATGGAAAAATATTAATGATTCTTATTTGTCTAGAAATAGGCATCACTAGTCAGCTAAGCTGTTTCTCAGGGAATGTTTCTCATGTTGATTTCTTGCCCAGGTCAGTAAACACGAAGGACAGCAAACAAGGCTCATAATTGGCCGTGTAACATAAACAGTGACGTGACACTTATGACTCTAGACTTCCAGAAGGCCCAATTAATGAATTTATATCTAATGTTACAAGAAAATTAGCATTTGGTTTGATATGTTTCGATTCACTGATTTCAAATTTTATGCAATAGGGGTACAATTCTTTTACATAGTCTTTCCCCAAGAACTTCAGCAAGAATTCTAGGTAATTCTAGCATATTGCAGACAATTCAAAGATTTAATGTCCAGTACTAGCAAATAATATGAAGTAAATTAATTAAAAATGAATCACACATACATGATTAACAAAGATCTTACTTTTTTTTTCAAACTTTAAAATCAAATCCAACTATCTGTGAGGTAAAGTGAGGTAAAACAAAGCCCTCCAAGCATAACCAAATGCTGGCTCCAGGAGTATTATATTATGGCAGAATGACAGCTGTGTCAAAATAGTCTCTAACCACAGTTATTAGAAATTGTGTGATAAAAACATTCATATTCATATCATCAAATTCATCAAGAGTATTTTTCTAGACTGTATTTTCTACTGCAGCCATTACTCATTCTTTTTCATGAAAAAGATGCCTAG
Source organism: Alexandromys fortis (assembly GCF_014885135.2). Classification (NCBI taxonomy): domain Eukaryota; kingdom Metazoa; phylum Chordata; class Mammalia; order Rodentia; family Cricetidae; genus Alexandromys; species Alexandromys fortis. Next base: position 2,264,174 of record NW_026068037.1, read on the forward strand.
GTAAATATTTTTTAAATGTTATAATAATTTCGACAACATTTACTCTATCTTTCAAATCTTAGTGTACTGCTAAAAGAGTGGCTAACACAAGATCTTTGTAGCTTAAGAAAAACTACTATGTACTTCTAACTCTTACAAATCACTGAGGCTAATATGCACTGCTTCAAAAAGGACAAAAATCTGACTAAATTAAAGGGCTGTTCTTCTAAATTAGGAAGAATTAACTAGTTTTGCAGGAGTGTTGGGAGAGCTAGAGAGGAGCACAGAGGACTTTAAATGGATACACAAATGGCTACATTACAGGACTAAACATTTAGGATGCGGTTACTTGCAGTTACTTAACTGACACAACTGGAAAAAAAAATCCATCAATGCATAAAATGAATGAATGTTAATCCTTGATGTGGAAGAAAATATCAGATTGTTTTTTAGCATACTCTGATGACAGGCCAGCTATTGCTCAAACTTCTCCTGCAGCATTCCTGTTGGTGAGGGTTATGTGCTCAGCTTCAAAAGGTGCTCACAGGCACCTGCATGTGGCTGTGTCTACTGCAGCACTGCACAGGGGCAAGGCCAACCCTCACCCTTCACAGTCAACAGTCCACATGGTTAATGTCTTCTTCACCACTTCTCTGTTTAATGTGAAGTCTGATGTGCCATTTTACAAACTTTCACATTGCTTCACTGAGGTTTTACCTTTTCCAAATCTCTGCTTCTTAATCCCAGAGTGAGGACCAAATACACACACAGGGTAGGGGAGGCTTAGACAGGGGAGAGGAGTGGCAAAGGGAGGGGGAAACCTGAAAAGGTCTTTGCAAAGTGTATAGAGACTCACTCAATGCTCTCCGGGCTATGTACCAGGGTTTTGTTAACTGCACTGTAAAGCCACCCGTCATGCCACCGAAAAGCAAAGGTCCAGCTTAATTGGAACCACAAGAATTGATCTTAGTGATAGTGGCATAAAAACATTCAGAAAATGGTCTCCATTTCAAAAAATGAAAAACAAATTAAAAATATGTAAGAAAAGATAGGTTACTGCTAGATATGCAATATATTACTTTTTATTAATTCATATCTTTGTCATCGTGTGCATGGTGTGCATGTCATAATGCCCACGTGACAGCAGACTGCAGCTTTCAGGGATTACTTCTCTTCCTGAGGAGCTTGGGGACAGAAATGAGTCCATCAGGTTTGTGCTCTAAGCACTTTTGTCTCTTGTACCATTTTTTAAATTTTATATAAGACCTAATAATTTGTACATGTAGTTAACACTAAAGTATAATCCATATTTTCTGTTTTATACTATGGGAAAATTAAGGGTAAATTCCTAACTTTTAAGACTAATGGGTAAGATAAAGTAATAGTAAGAAACTAACAAGGAATTTATCAATAATCACTTTACTTCAAGGTCAATTTACTTCACAAATATACTCAAAAAAAACCTTCATGTGCTATTTTTTTTCTCCCACTGATTTAAAAGCAAAGGAAAATTTCAGTGCTTTTTGAAATGAGTTACTAACAGATACCCTTTCAGTATGCTTTTAGATCCTCAGAAAGACACTATGTCTACAATTAACATGCTCTTACTGCAGTTAAAAATATTTAGTGTGTGTGAACTTACACTTAAGGGTAGCAGTAAACCTTTCTTTTCCTAAAAAAGGCAGTTCAGTTTAATTGCTTGATACCATTAACTTTGCTTTTTAGATACTTCACCTGAAGATAGCAATGCTCACACACTTCATGGCTTGTGATGACACAGACCTATGTAGCAATTACAGATACACAAAAAGAATAGCTATCCAAAGTATTAAAGTTAGTAATTAACTAATCAGAGACAGGACAGTCTTTGGTGGCTCTCATCTGCCAGCTGTGTAATGAAGCTGCTTCTCCTGGGGGATCACGAATGGTGTTGTTGCCTGGTGAATGGCACACACAAACACCAAGAGGTAACTGATTCATGAGAATCACCAACTTGCATATCCAACATGGGCACAGAGGGATATATATATATGTGTATATATATATATATACATATATATATATATATAATTAATGACCAGGATAGTGTTTTCTATTTCCATCCATTTCCATGCAAAATTCGAGAAGTCATTGTTTTTTACCGCAGCATAGTACTCTAATGTGTATATATTCCACACTTTCTTCATCCATTCTTCCATTGAAGGGCATCTAGGTTGTTTCCAGGTTCTGGCTATTACAAATAATACTGCTATGAACATAGTTGAACAAATGCTTTTGTCATATGATAGGGCATCTCTTGGGTATATTCCCAAGAGTGGTATTGCTGGGTCCAGGGGTAGGTTGATCCCGAATTTCCTGAGAAACCGAAACACTGATTTCCAAAGTGGTTGCACAAGATTGCATTCCCACCAGCAATGGATGAGTGTACCCCTTCCTCCACAGCCTCTCCAGCAAAGGCTATCATTGGTGTTTTTGATTTTAGCCATTCTGACAGGTGTAAGATGATATCTCAAAGTTGTTTTGATTTGCATTTCCCTGATTGCTAATGAGGTTGAGCATGACCTTAAGTGTCTTTTGGCCATTTGAACTTCTTCTTTTGAGAATTCTCTGTTCAGTTCAGTGCCCCATTTTTTAATTGGGTTAATTAGCATTTTAAAGTCTAGTTTCTTGAGTTCTCTATATATTTTGGAGATCAGACCTTTGTCTGTTGCGGGGTTGGTGAAGATCTTCTCCCAGTCAGTAAGTTGCCTTCTTGTCTTAGTGACAGTGTCCTTTGCTTTACATACCAGTAAAGAACCTAGTTAGGCATGGTGGCACACACTTATAATCTCAGCACTCCAGAGGCAGAGGCAAGCAGATCTCTGAGTTCCAGGACAGCCAAGGCTACACAGAAACCCTGACTTACAAAACAAAACAACAAACATAAGAAACTGAAACAAAACAAACACCAACAAAAAATGTCCTATTTTTGATCAATGATATATTTATATATACATATGTTTATATAAAGATAAGTATATAAATTCTGGATTTTGCTTTCTGTTAACTTGTACTCTTAAAAGCCAGAAAAATTTAAATATTCAATTCTTATTCTTGAATAAATACAGAATCCAAATTTTTTTTAGTAAAACCAAAAGTAAGTCATGAAATTATTTATCTGAGATTAAATACCTACTTGATGAGTTTAGGCTCTTTTTTTATGCTGGGTTTTCCTGTAATTCTTATGAAATAAACCGATTTTGAGTATTTATATAAACCCTGTGATAATAGTCTGAAGAGTTGCAGTTATTATAGCTTGAGTTACAAGTTGACACTGTCAATGTTAGTTCTTATATTTGTTAAAATTAAAATCACACAGAATTTGTGGTAAAATAGCTTCCAATTTCATATTTATTATTTTTCTAAAATTTCTGTAGAATTTACTCTTGGAAAATATATAACCTGCTTGGTAAGACTTCAAAAATCTAGTCATTTATAGATAGATTGATATATAGATCATTAGACAGAGAGACAGACAGAGCATATAAATAGAGTTATGCTAAACAGGGTGATAATGCTCCCTCACAAATCCACACGTAACAATAACAACTATGCCAGGAATGAAAAGTCTCCCTTTGAACTGGTGGTCACAGAAGTCCAAGAGAACCTCCACATGAAACAGCTATTGCCATCTCCCACAACTTGAAGGTCAAATCCTATTGCTGAAGACACCACATGATTTGGGCACAGGCCTTGGATAAACTGACCTGCAAGCTTCCTCCTAAGAACTAGATCTCACAGTATCAGAAGAAGCTATGCAAGCTGCCAAGGGGAAAAAAAAAATTCTACATCCAGCAGTAAAGTCTATGAACTTCAACAACGGCCAGCCTGGCAAACCAGATGAGCCTATGGTACAATAACAACAGTTTTAGCTTGGGGATAAGAAACAGCTGTCTAAGTAGACTTAAGGCCTGCTCAATAGTAGAGAATTCATGTCTGGTACTATATACCTAGTCAACTACCCATGGGTGGAGATGTCAAAGGTTCTAGAGGAGAACCTAGTTCTGCCATTTTCCTAAGTCCAAATGATTTTTAATTGTATTCTAAATACCTTTCTACGCACAGATAAGTGTCATTTCACTTCTCAAAGAAGCTTTTTTTAGGCAGCAGATGCAGTAGGGGCTTTTTACAGAGATACACAACTGATAATAAACACAGAGAATAACCTACAGGGCATATGATCCCAAAATGGTACATATTGTACATCTATATTGCAAGCCCAATATGGTGCATATGGTACATCTGTATTGCAAGCTCTACACCTAAGCGTCACACAACAAGACAGAAGAGGGGGATTCCTAATGACAATAGTAGCTGACCTGTCAATGTAGATAAAGAAATTGTACAAGTTCCTACTTTTAGATGAACAGCTATAGGCAATGAATGGCTGCCAAGAGAGAAACAGCCAGCTGAGAGGGAGTACAGATGAACAAGACAGATACACCCAGCTGAGAGGGAGTACAGAGACATAGGAAGAGTTGGAGGGGGTTGAGAAAGAGGTGGGGGAATATATAAAAACAGTAATCATGTATAAAATTCACAAAAAATTGGAAGTAAAAACAAATTTAATTTAATTTCCTGTTTCTTGTGATCCACAGGTTGAACTGAGGCCAGGTTTGGTTTTGAAAGAACACATGAATCCTAAGTTAAGCAAACAAGCATATATACTTGAACCATTAAAAGAGTCATTTTGACTTAAGGGAGAATTCACTGCTCTATCAGAGGGCAGTGCATAAGCCTTTAATAAAGAGGCCCATGGACTATTGGGCATAAAGGTGATCTTAAGGCATCATAAGGCTGTATGATCTTTGAACATTCTCAACCCCTTGTTCTCTCTACCCTTCCTTTAGAGCAGTGGTTCTCAACCTTCCTAACGCTATGGCCATTTTATATAGTTCGTCATGCTGTGGTAACAACTAACCATAGATTATTTTCATGGCTACTTCTTAACTACAATTTTGCTACTGTTATAAAGATGTCTTAGGCTACCCCTGCAAAGTGTTGTTTAACCCCCAAACACTTGTAACCCACAAGTTGAACGTTGCCATTTTACAAGTACTGCCTACTATTAGAAGTATGGTATTTGAAAGACCGAGTAATTTTTATCACATGTAACTTACCAGTAAAGTCAAGTAAAATGAATGGGAGTGAAAATCTTGTATAGCTGTAGAAGAGGACTCACTGTCTGAGAACCATCTTGCCCACGTGGGGTGCAGCTGAAACTCTAACCCTGACTGAAGAAGAGTCTATGGAAAAGTGTCACTAAGAAAGACTGTCTACCCTTCCACAACCTTGTGCTCAGACACATACGAGATTCCTGGCATTTTCTGGAGCAAATTACTTAAAGGCTACTATTATAGGTGAATGACACAAAGAATTCAAGTGTAGTTGTTGATCATATTGGAAAAATTAATTCTGGCTTTTAAAACACTGATTTTTAAATTGATTTCCAATTCCTACTTCCAGAGAGTTAACAAATATTTTGTTCTCTTACTTTACCTTTAGAAAAAGGAATTAAAAAATCAATTTTCTAAAAAAAAAAATGAACAAAATTGTTCAAAGTAATAGTGCCCATCTTCCTTAACCTGGAACTCATTTTTAAAAGGAATAAACTATTTGACTTTAGTAGCAAGTGGAATCTTAACGGCAATGGATAAATGTGAGTGTGCACTCCTGGAAGAACTAACATTGTGTAACATGTGAGTATGCACTCCTGGAAGAGCTAACAATGTATAACATGTAAGTGTGCACTCCTGGAAGAGCTAACAATGTATAACATGTGAGTGTGCACTCCTGGAAGAGCTAACAATGTATAACATGTGAGTGTGCACTCCTGGAAGAACTAACATTGGACATAACACAAAGCTGAGAAACACCAGAACTTATTTAGTGATGCAGGAAAGACAGCAGTCACATTTCCATAAGCATTTAATCTCAACTCCAGCAGTGATGAAGTAAATAGCAAAAACAAAGTGTACCAGACTTCATAGACTGTTCATATGTTGTCATGGGAGCTGGACAGACCCATTATTAAGAAAAGCAGGGGTACATGATTTCCTTTGGCACCTAACTCCAGACTACAGCTCTGATAACCCTCCAGTTATTCTTCAGAGATGCTTTCTTCTGTTTTTTCTCTCCCGTATACAGGCCTGATGGATGGAGGTACATCACATCTCTGATACATGTCACTGTTTCTCAGGAAGGCACCTGTGGGCAAACCTTAGCTACTGATAATGCTGATAAGTTTGTTTTGGTTGCTTTTCTTTCTCTAACAGATTGCACATTCCTTGAAGATATTTGTGAGGGGTGTTAGCATGCTCAGTAAGTTAGTATGCATTTCCTCCTGCGGTCAGCTCTTTCTGGTCAACGATCCTGTAGATAATGAGCTTACACTTAACCTATGCACAGGCATTCTAGAGGCTCACTGAATTTTCCCCTAAGTATCCCTCATGTGTTTGTTTGCTGGCTCACAAACTAAGTACTAAATCTCCAGGGCCCCTTAGCCATCCTGGACCTACCCTGGCATTTCTGTTGTATACTCACAGCTCAGGTGAGCTCCTCAGCTTTACTCTGTACTCAAAGTGTGATCCTGGGCAATGCCACTACTCAGGAGCCTTTTAGACATGCAGACTCTCAATACTTACTTATGGATGTGCATTTACATTAAGGTTTGAGAGACATATTTGGTATTATCTACTCTAAAACTCTCCCATGTACTGATATGCTACTTTGTAAGGAGGGAAAAGGACTGAAGTAGTAGGTGAGTTTTCCAGTTACAGTAGTAGTCTCTAACTCTATCATGTATCATCTTAACATTGAAGGCCTTCTGAATCCTTGCAAGGCCCAGTCCCCAGATTATTCTGATGTGCAAGACTTAGATGTAGACCGATACTTTTAGGTGCCAGGCTAGACTGATAATACTTGTGTGTGGGCAACACAAAAAGTTCTAAATTTTCAAGAAGATCATACTTATTCCAGTCTCTCCAACATTAATTAATTTAAAGACGTATGCCTTTAAATTAGCTTCCTTAGTATGTCCAGTCATTGCACAGTGGCTATCAGATATTTAATATCTAGGATAAAAATAATGTCCAGTCAAACGGCTAACATTGATTGAACGTCTAAACATCTGATATGTTAAATAAATGAATAAATAGATAGATAGAGGGAGAAGGGTAGAAGTCTGAGAGGGAGAAGAAGGGCGGGAGAGGAGGGAAGGGAAGGGAGGAAGAGAAAAAGAGAAGAGAAGAAAAGGGCAATTATGCCCCTTCCATTCTAGAGGAGACAATGAGTCATTTTAATTTTTATTAAACCCCCAGCATATGACTTAGGTGAACATTTTTAAGTGGATGTGTTTTAAACACTAATTTACTATGAAGGATTTATTCTCTGTCTGTCTATCTATGATATATTAGCTCAATGGTAGAAGATATAGTTAGTATGCAGTATTTCCAATCACAGGTAACAGGCACATACAGTAAACATATGTGTGTGTACACGGATACTTATATATTTGAAGACAGTAAACATGTGTGTGTGTGTGTGTGTGTGTGTGTGTGTGAATACTCATACATTTAAAGACAGTAAATGTGTATCTGGGACCTCGAAGGGAGGCGTGAAATATATCTAATTCTAGTGAGTACATAAGATTCACCTTTCGACATGAAGGCAAGGTTACAGTATTCAGGGTGAAAATATCTATTATCCCACGTTATCTGTGTGCAAGCTCGTTTCTCTGACCAAAAGCTTTCCAAAGGGCTTATCCAGATGAGCCACAACCTGCTATTTCATGAGAACCCCAGTTAGTCAGAATTCAGTGGAATCACAGCCAGAGGAGCCTATAAGATTATGTTCTTCCTTTCAGGGGAACTCATCAAGGAAACTATAAAAACTAACTTACAACGAAAAATTAACTGCCAATTTTGATCAGCTGTTTTAGGAAGGACTTATGGAGTCTAGACTTGGCTACTGGGCTAATGGAGAAGACAAAAGCTCAGTCAAATTTTAAGTTTACCAAGGGCACTGAGGTATACATGCTCATAAAGTAATGGGTATGTAAATAAAGCAGCTTGAATACGGAGTAGCAGAAATATCAGGTAACATACTCTAAATGTTCTTTTACAGACAAACACATTTTCTTTTTCTTTTCTTTTTTTTTTTAGACAAACACATTTTCACTCAACATCAACACCCAGTTACTTTGGCTACGCCTTGGTCCTGACATGCTCCAAATTGAGCTGTAGACAAAAGTACTGCTTCTGGATCACAGCCTCCAAAATATACCTTCCACATTTCATTAATCCTTTTATTATCTATGGATTAAAATAAAAACTGGGTTATTGTTCTGCTAACTTAGAGCAAATATGGAAAAGAGTATTTTGAAGTATAACATGGCATTCAGTAGGCAGGAATTTTTCTTCCCATCATAGATCTGCTCCCTTACAAGAAATCCATTCACCAAGTAGAGCAAATATACTTTCATAATGGGGATATTTTAATGCACAGACAAACCTCTTAAAAACATAAGTGTAAACACAGTATATTATGTACCATTTCCAATTGCTGGATATAATCTGCCCAAATCAGCAGACATACGACTTGGTTTTTGTCTTAGGTCTGGTTACAGGTATAGAGACAACAAGTGTAGAATCAAGACAGTACAGTAACACCATCTTAGTGATTCGGACTAACAAACTTAAGGAAATTCAATCATGAAAGGATAGCTTTGCTTGAAAATGATGTAAAAATAACCTTCACTATAAAATCATTAACCTTTTACCTACTTTTCACACTGTATATATATATATATATTTAACAATAGACAAACATTTTAAAGATCACAAATATAGAATATCTTGAAAATTAGTAGAGAAACTGCTGTGTATCTAAAGACTTCTTAGGACAAAGAAAATTCATAGTAAATAATTAGTAAGTTGGACTTTATAAAAATTAAAAACTTATCTTTAAATAAAACTGAAGAAAATAAAAACATTAACACATTGAGAAAAAAACACATAAGCAAAGGACATTATTCTTGAATATACAAGTAACTATTCTATCACAACAAGTAAATATTTAAATTTATAAAACAGGCGAAGAGATATGCAAAGACACTTCACCAAAGAAATTATTTAATAGAAAACAAACAAAAGAGGCTTAGTAAACTTAATTATTATGGAAATACAAATTAAAACCACAAGGTATACTACTACATATCCATTAGAGTGATTCTTTGTATTTATTCTTTTGATTTGCTTTTGAGAAAGTTTCCCTGGGTTGCCCAAGTAGGTTTGAGTGACCCTCTTACTTCAACCTTTCAAATATCTAGGAGTGAGGCATTAGCAGGGCCTGCTTAGTATGGCTTCTACAAATGACAAAACACAGTAGAGATTAAGATTAAAATGAATAGAAACTTTAATATATTATATA
>NW_026068037.1:2273658-2293900 GCF_014885135.2 Alexandromys fortis
TATATATACTATATGTTATATATAATTATATACATAATATAATATATGATGCAGAATGGTTCAGCCATTTTAGGAAAGCAGTGAAAGCCCTTTGTGAATGTCTCATAAAGTTAAGCATACACTTACCAAACAGCCAACTAATCTGCCTCCCCAAGATTTATCCAAGAGTAATATATTCACACAGCTATTCATGTGAATATTTATGTTTTTATTCATATTTGCCCCAAACTGGAAAAACCCAACTATCCTTTGACTGGCTAGTACTTAAACAGTCTATGGCGTATCCAAATGATAACATGCTATTCATCCACCCAAAAGGGTTACTGATATAACATGATGAATCTTAACTGCATTATTATAAGCAAAAGAAAACAACAGATTCAAAAGGCTTCATACCACATGGTTCTTTTTTTTTAAATTTTTTTTGTACAAGTAAAAGGCAAAACAAAGCTATAGAGTTAGTCCAAACAAATTAGTGGTAGTCAAGGATTCAGGAAGGGCTGAGGGAATAAATGCTTACAAAAGGACACAAGGAACATGTTAAATAAAAGAAATTCACCATAGTACAAATGCATTTGATGGTCAAATTACTCTTCAGCTTACCCGACTATAAAAATGACAACTACAGGCATATTATGGCATAAAAATCATGACGGCTAGAGATTCCCACAAACTAAGTAAAGGGTGGAGTGATGGCTCAGTGGGGAACAGCAATTCTCATGTAAGCCTGAAGAACTGATCTAAACCTAAATAAAAAGTTGGACGTAGTGACACTTGTCTGTAGTCCCTGCGCTCCTACTGAGAGATGGAAGGTGGACACGGTAACTAGGAGCTCCAGAAGTTATAGGCCAGCAAGTATAGACTACTCAGCACAGTGGCAGAAACAAGAGAGAACCTGCTTCAAAACAGGGTGGAAAGAGAGAACCAACTCCAAGAAAGAAGCCTGCTTAACTGAACCCCACGTGCACTGTGGCATGCTTATGCAATGCTCACACTTACACATAATAAACACATTTAAAAGGTAACAGATAATTATATAAAAATATAACAACAAAATTGAATGAAAATGTGGAATAAACTTTATATGACTGACTTATCTCTTATAGTACAGTAGATATAGCTATGAGAATGCAAACAAATACCTCCTACAAAGGACTGCAATGAGAAACTGACTTAAGAGAAAAGATGAGTCAGAGATCAGAACTCTGTTCTAGTCAGACTGGGATACTGGGAGGGATGGGCAAACTGCTAGTCTGGTGGTACTTAAAACCCTGGTTTCCTTCAATTTTGATGCTGCTATCTACTCCCCACCAGTCTTGGCTCACTGCTTAAATTATTCTGATATAACTTCCTATAGAATTAATGGAGTATGCTTATTCCATCTTACCTAAAGCCGGTACCTCACCATACTTGGATTTGTGAGGTTGCTGAAAACGGGAAATGGCCACTGCCAAATTCTTACTCTTCTTATTGACTAAAGAAGAAAAACAGTGCAATTCCGGCTGTTCAGAAGCCAGAAATCTTGGTATCTTCCTTTTTCCTTTTCATATACCATATTTAATCTTGAGCACTTTTAACAAATTCTTTGGGTACCACCATTTCATTAAGCACTTTCCATACAACAATACTTAAGAGCCAAAAATATATTAACTATTACTATAAATGGTAAGATTTTAGCAGACAAAAATCTCTGATTTTAGTGGGAATATACTTCTAGTGGAAAAAATTATTAATTCCATATTTCTTCCCTTACTTACTTTCTTCTGATTTGCTTTCCTATAGTCTGTTCTCTTTACTGATTCCAGAGTCATCCTTTCAAAGGGTTAGTCAGATGATGACATCTCTGTACAACTTTCTCTAATGACTATCATTTCAGAGTAAAAGCCCATGTCCTTACAGTGGCCTCAGAATCTGGCTGAACCCCTTGATCTTCTTTACTGGAGTCTGCTGGATTTTCCTGTTGCCTCCTGACCCACCTTCTAACAGCCAACTCCAGTATCATGATCAGATGTCCTGAGTAAATTGGGAGGATGGGTATCATGGGAGAGGGTAGAAGAGGAAGGGAGAGGAAGGGGGTGGATAAAAATATACAGCTTAATAAAAACAATAAAAAATAATATACAAATGAAGACTTATCTCCAAATGCTGAAGATACATCAATGAGCAAGAGGTAGGACCCATCTTTACCATGCTTATGTGGTATATTAGGGCCTAAGATAGGTGAATAATTATAAAATAAATTATATGTGATACTGAAATAAAGAATGCAAGGAGACAGTAAATGTAAATGAAATCAGGGAATAAATTAATGTGAAGAGTTTGAGGATTATAAACACAAAAATAAGGAATGAAGCACCAAGTTAGAAACAGCTCCATGGCAGGAGGAGAACTTGCTAGAGGAATAGTAAAGTGTTAAGGTTGGATGTGGACTGTCCTTAAGGTTTCTCACTGTTCTTCCCTGTGCTGATGCTTAGATGAAAAACAGTGGCACTTGGTCGCTGGCTCTGGAAATAGTGGCACTAAGCACATGCAGAGAAGGGCAGAGAAGAGCACACAGCTAGAGAGCCTGCATGAGACCAGTGTATACCCTCCTCATGTGGTCTGTTTGAGGGGCCCCTGGCAGTGGGAACAAGATATATCTCTGGCACATAAGCTGGCTTTTTGGAACCCATTCCCTATGGTGGGATGCCTTCCTCAGCCTTGATGCTGTGAGGGTGAAGCTTGGTCCTGTGTCAAATTGATATTGATAAAAGCCATCTGACAAAAACAACAACAACAACAAACTAACCAACCAAACGAAATCCCTCAGCTCAGATGGAGTTACAGCAGGATTCAACCAGACTTTCTGATATACAGGCAATACTCTTTACATTATTTAGAAATGGAAACAGAAGGAGCACTTTCGGACCTCCTTTTATAAAGCTGGCATTACTCTAATGCTAAACTCAGGTGAAGACACGAGAAAACTACATACATGTCTATACATCCAATGAACACATACCCCAAAACCTTTCATAAAATACAAACCAGATACAGTCATGCATTAAAAACATCATCTATCAGAATCAAGATGGCTTTATTACAGAGATGGAGGGATGCTTGGATATTCTAAGTCACTAAGTATAATTAGTCACATAAAAAGACTTAAAGAAAAAAAATCACGTGCTCCGTTCAACAGATGGAGAAAAGGCCTCAGCATGCATTCATGATAAACGTCTTAGAGAGAACAGACCTGAAGGGAACATAGCTCAATATAACAAAGGCTCCAGCACATGGTGCTAGGAAAGCTAAGCGTGCACACATAGAAGAATCAAACTAGAACCTTACATATCACCTTGCACAGAAATTAACTCTAAATGGATCAAAGACCTAACTGTGAAACCTCACACTCCTAGAAGAAAAAATAGCTAGCAACCATAAGGTATAGGTATAGGAAAGAGCTCTTTGAATGGGGCTTAATTTGCCTAGAAATTAAAGCCAACAATTGGACCTCATAAAAACTAAATTATGTATCAATCAATAGAAGGGAAAAATCACAGTTTACTTTCTTATCTTTAATTTCCAATATTCCTAATATGTATGTTGTATCTTTGGATCAACAGAGAGACATAGGGGGAAGGTCATTCAAATAAAATAAAGTAACACATGTTTTAAATCTTGTAGCGTTCAGAAGGTTCTGAAGCAATGATTTCTGACTTGGATGATCCCAAGGAATGTAATTAAATAGCATTTCTAATCTGTTATTTTTATTTTGGAAAATCTGGAGATGATTTTTTAACTGAAGAAACTAGTGAATCTAAAGCTTCAAAATCATGTATCACATTAAAACATAGTTATGTAAGTACATTTTAATTTATTTGACTACTTTCTTCTTATTATTTTTGACTAAAGTGGTTCCAAAGAGGACCACAAAGTTAAATGAGTTGAGAATAGGGTGGAAGGCTTGGGGTATCTGGGAGAGGTAGGGAGGGTGTGAATATGATCAAACTTACTGTACAGAATTCTCAAAGAATAAAAAAGGGTATGACAAAAAAGTTTAAGCATCATTCATATTAGTAAACAAGAAATTCATTTTTCAAGCTACAATCTCCAAAATGAACATATCTATTTCTTATCACAAAGAACTGTTGACTATGGAGCTTCAGTAGTATCACTTAGTGACTTGAGTACTTATAGAAGCTAACACAAAATATGTCAATGGCATGGAGTTAATGATTAATTTACCAAGTCAGTTTTGAGGAAAAGGTTAAACAACAAGTACTGGAAGTTTGACTGCTGTAGTCTGAGGTCCCTTTCTGCAGAATATGTGGCAGATAAGCAATGCCTATGCTGTTTCTAATTATTCCAATTATCATGGCACACTATGAAAACTTGATTAATAACACTGAAGATATTGTTGTGGCAATTAGCCATATGGTTGTGGGACTTTATTCTGTCACGATTTAGCCATTAGCATCTACTTATGTTTGTCAGAACAGTGCATCCGTGACAAGCTGAAGTTCCGCTCACCTTGCCGAGTCCCCTGTGAGCAACACTAGAGAACTGTTTATTCCTGGGAGTCTCTTGCCTGAGTAAATTTTTCATGTGGCATCCGGTCTAACTGGGAACAAATGTCAAATAGCTTATGTGTCGACCCATCAAGCTAAGCATTTTCTGGAAATCCACTTTGTGCCAAACGTGTAAAAACAAAGTGATTGAAGAAAATAATTTGTTTAGTAATAACTGACCATCTATGTTGTCCCATGTATTGATAGAGTATTCAGAGAAATTGATTTTTCATATACTGACATAGAGCTATGTAACAATGGTACTATAAAGGATATATATATATAAATAAAATGTATATATATATATGAATGGATTATATGCCCTAAATTTACCACCTTAAGTATATATACATGACATATGTAATTAATTTATCTAAGAGAATTAAGATAATTCAGTTAATTATTGGAGATAATCTTGTTAATTATCAGTGATAATTTTAAGGAAAAACAAAGATGTTGATTATATCTTAAAATAATGCTAGAAATTAACAATCAAGAGCCCTGCAAGAGAGAATTTAAGAAATGAAGAAGCAAATTTACATTTTCAAATGGAATGTTAATGTGAGAAAAGTATTACTTTAAATAATGATTTTTTTTGCGACATAAAGTCTTCAAAGTATTTGCTAGTAGCAGGCAGGTTTCCTGGTAGTTTTCTTAGACTTTGGTAAAGTGGTGAACAGTTCTACTGTTTACAAACCTTATAGCTTTTCAGAGCTCTCCAGAAAGATGTTCTGTGTGTAAACAACGGAAGGGGAATAAGGAAGGATCCTGTGCTTCCAGTTCACACTTGTGTCCTCCTCTGACTGGGAGTAGAACATGATATAAAGGGACCAGGAAGCAATGCTTTGCTTTCAAAGGTTGCAATCTGAGAGGTTCAGAGCATACAAAAAGAATAAACAATAATCCTTGCTACAGAATGGCAAGATAGATATAGAATAAATGACACGTGTGGAAATGGGGGCCTCCACCGCCATCACAGGACAGATGTAGAGCTGGGGTGCGTGACTACAAATTGAGGCGAGGAGTTGATAATGTGACCATCTTAGGACATGTAGGTTTTACTGGCCAAGACAAATTACTGAGTTAGAGGGAGTAAGCAGGTGAAGAAAATGCATGTGCAGCAAGAAAGAGCTTGTTTAAGAAGCTAACAAAAAGTGCTTCATATTTCATGCGAGGAAACTGAATACCTAGAGCAGTGGTCCCCAACCGTCCTAACACTGCAAACCTTTAACACAGTTCCTTGTGTCCTAGTGACCCCATCCATAAATTATTTTTGTTGCTACTTCATAACTGCAATTTTGCTACTGTTATGAATAATACTGTAATATTTTTGGAGACAGAAGTTGGTGAAGGAGGTTATGCATGACCCACAGGTTGAGAACCTCTGCCTGGACTTATTGAGTACTATGTCCAGGAGTTCTTAACCACAGTGGTATTAGTAGGAGGAAGAACAATATAATGAAACCTGGAATCAATGGTGGAATGACTTCTACTCTGAAACAGTTTTCTCTAATAACCCAACCCAGTTGTAGCAGGATCTTCTAATCGATAACATTATAATATTCACTTGAGTACTCACAGTCTTGAGTGCATTTTTACACGTGGCACACCAATGCTTATTTTGTAAATGAGAAAAGAAATACATGTTATTTTGGGTGGCAATGGAGAAAGTAGCAGGGACAGATTTCCACTTCAGGTATGCTGTCTCACTGCCGTCCAGTTTCTATAAAGATATTAATGAGGGTTACAGACACTGAAGCTGAAACTTCAGTAAGAAGGTAGGAGCACATTCTAACAGTTTCCCCTCACCCTGGCCTCTTTCTACTGCATCTGGGAGCACAGTGGCGTCCATCCATTTCATGAGAGTAAAACTCATCATTCTCTAACTCACACTGATCTACCCATTTCAACTCAACTGCCTGTGACCTCATCACCTCCTAATAGACAAGATTTTCCAGCTGCTTTCTTACCTGTCTCCACACTTTTCTCATTCAGGCCAATCCTGCTACAGAGAGAGATCATTCTAATATGCAAAATGAGGCGAGTCTGCCCTGCACCACAAGTGGGAAGGGCCCTCACTGCTTAATGAGATAGCAGATGAAGAAACAGATGACCAATCTCCAGAGCAACATCCACTTTCACATACATACAACCTATACTATATATAAATATATTTCATATAAACTATATATAAATATATAAACTATATATAAATATATGAACTATATATTTAAATATATATATCTTTTAATTCCTTCTGCACATTACAGTAAGTTCTTTTTTTGTTTGTTTCTTTTTCAAGACAGGGTTTCTGTGTAGCTTTAGAGTCTGTCCTGGAACTAGCTCCTGTAGACAGACTGACCTTGAACTCACAGAGATCCGCCTGCCTCTGCCTCCAGAGTGCTGGGATTAAAGGCGTGGGCCAGCGCGCTAATGGTGAACTCTTTAAGCTGCAGGGTTGGATTATCATAATACATTAATAAAGTTAAAGTATGTAAAGCCATATTTAAAGTTGTTCAACTCTTTTACATATAAACTCACACCAAGAATGTCTTTATTAAAATGCTCTGTAAATGTTTAAAACAGCTGCAAAATCAAAGCCTGAAAGCTAAGGAATGGGAGGAAGGCTGTGAAGTGCTGACTTCTAGACATGGCTGCTCCATGCATCACTCAGCAGAACCTGCAGGAGACCAAGCCAGTCACATTCAGCATGGAATGGGGAGGAGGCCCTGAGACCCCACTCCTACAGGAAGAACTGCAATTACTGGCTGCTAAGTAGGGAAGAATCACTTTCCTTTGGATATGTAGCCTTTTCATGCAGGACTAAAAAGGAAAAAGAAAAAAAAATCTAACTTCCTTTCCATACTTTCTTTATATTGGACTAAGAATACATTAATATTCAGTGGGAATTTTTCTTCTTTATTTGCAGCTCTACTTCTTCCCTTTTGTCTATATGATCTGCTGTCCCAAATAAACAATAAATATCTCATTACTGTGTATTGAGTATTTTATCCATCTTCAGAAATCTGAAGTCATCTCTATAAACCTATGAAGCATATTCAATATTTATTCACTAGTAGTACACACTCATTCACTATATACTTGAGATTGTCTATGGCAGCAGCTTTCAACCTGTGAGTTGAGACCTCTTTGGGGGCTGCATATCAGCTATCCTACATATCAGATATTTACATTACAATGCCTAACAGTAGCAAAATTACAGCTACGAAATAGTAATAAAATATTGCCTACTGTCCACAAACGTCCGAAGAGGGCATTGGATCTCCTGAAACTGGAGTTATGGGGTTGTGAATCACCATAAGCGTACTAGGAATCAAACCTGGTTCCTCTGTAAGAACAACATGTGCTTCTAAACCACTGAGCTGACTCCTGAGCCTCTGGACTTGTATTCAGCTCCACAAAATGAGCTGGTAATAAAGGTTAGTATTATATATACTTTAAGAACAAAATAAAATTTACATTAAAATTATGTTATTAAATGGGTATTTTAGAGCTTGGATTTTTTTTTTTTTGGTTTTTCGAGACAGGGTTTCTCTGTGGCTTTGGAGCCTGTCCTGGAACTAGCTCTGTAGACCAGGCTGGTCTCGAACTCACAGAGATCCGCCTGCCTCTGCCTCCCGAGTGCTGGGATTAAAGGCGTGCGCCACCATCGCCCGGCAAGCTTGGATATTTTTGTTTGGAATAGTTTGCATAGTGTTTGGTGTAGTTTCAGACAAAATTGCCAGGTACTTGAACCTGGACACATTAGCTTCTCTGCCCATCAGGGGATATCTGCCTTCAGTGAATTGAATTTTCGATTCATAAACTGTCTTGTTTCTTCTCAACACAGATAACTGCTAATTAGTTACAACTAATTTTTCAGAGGCCCTAATTTAAAAAAAAATATTGACAAGTACCTCTAGATTAAATTCAGACAGTGTGTATGTGGTGTGTGAGGAGTGCAAACAAACATCTTTAAATTTTTCAGACTTCTTGAGATGAAGTATCCGAGGTATAAAAAAATATAAAAAATCCCAACACTCCTACTTAAACATAAATATCCCACAGTCTCAGCTCAGAGCTTTTTGTTTTGATTTTTTCCCACAATTAAACCCACTTATGATGCTAAATTTTTAACTTTTCCCCTATGAAAGAGGCAAGTAAAATTTAAAGATCATTAATCAAATTTCCTATTTCTGTAACCTATCTGTAACCTCCACAGTCAGGTCAGCCTAACGAAAACACGTTCTCTTGCACTGTGAACTCACTGCTAATGTCCCCTGGAGCTTCCAGTTCCATAGACTTTTACATCCTACAAGTCTGACATTATATGCCTTTGCTACCACTGACTATATCTCACTATCAGTGATGGAACTCTGTCTGCTAATATGTTAACTGAGTATCTCTTTTTTTTTGTGCTTGTTAACTTGGTCAAAATCTTGCTAAAATGTGAATTCTTCAATCAGTAGACTAGCCTAGGCTGGAGACTGAGACTCCATGTTTCCACCACACTTCCAGGATGGAGTGCCGCTGCTCCATACACAGTAACTTGAGTTATAATACATTCAGTAATGCCCTCAACAAAATTATTTATAATTAATACTGGCTCCAACTCAGCTTTCATAAATTTTCCTGGCAGACCCCTCCAACAAGTCTCTCTCCACTATAGATTCAGTTCATTCTCTGTTGCTGTTGGTATCAGAATTAAGTACGTTTCCTGTTGCTGTGAGGGTTCACTTGGGCTCATAACCCATGGTGGTGGGGAAGCTGTGGCAGCAGGAATGTGATGTGAGGCTGACAACCTTAAGTGTGAATGCTTAGCTTGCGGTCTCCTTTCTTATTCAGTCTGGGAACCTTGCCCTGCAATGGTGCTGCTCACATAAGCCTGATCCAGAAGCTCCTCACAGGTACACACGCGTCTGTCAAGTGGACAACCAGTGTTAACCGTACAGTTAAGGTCTACTTTGAATGAATGTTTTAAGTCCCAAGGATTCCTCATCAATCATTATTGAGGGGTGAATATGTGTGTGTTTCCTGGCACAGAACACGTAAGCCACCATGGATTAAAAGGCAGCTTCTCATTGAGAGTAGATACCTACTTACTCATAGATTCACCACACTGACACCAAAAAGAATGGATCTTTTCATTCTTCATTTGAAGTGAGGGTAAAATAACATGCAACTCAGACCAAACACTAGCATTTCTGGATACTATGCACTTTGCAGTTGGAAATAATGGACAATTCCAAGCAGAACAATATGGAATCTTCCTGAAAACTGCACAATTATGTTGCATTTCAGAAAATAAAATGATTAAAAGTAAGGGAAAAACCCAGGGGTTAAAAAGATGACTCAGTAGGTAAAGGCACTTGTTTCCAAGCCTGACGAGCCAAGTTGGATACCAGAATTTACATGGTAAAAGGAGAGAACCAACTCCCAAAAGTTATTCTCTCACCACCATGTGTGTGATATATGGATGTAAACATGCATTCTTGCCAACACAAAACAAATAAATACAAAAGTAGGTAGAAATAAAAGAGTCATGACCAAGTAGAAGTGAAACTGAAAATGGTTCTTTTCTTTGAATTCTATACATACACGGGAGACTCAGTAACTCCCCCACAATGTCTTGTCATTTTGCCTCTATCGGTGTATTGCATTCTTCTGGAAACTTTAATGCATGGCAGAAACACTTTGTATGAAGCTAGGTTACTGGGCCGCTCTCTATTACTGAGTATGAGGGACGCTGGTTCTAGGATGGAGAATCACTGTGTTGTACTACTCTAAGACATGCTTACACATGCAGCTTCTACTTAAAGCCTCTTACTATTGCCTTAAATACCTGGGCTTTCATACAAATGATATTTCACTATATTTTAAATAATATAGTAACTATAACATTTTATCTAGAATAACACACGTGAAAAAGCTTACAACACTGCAATATCTGACTGGTATCTTCAAACACTTTGCAGAGATTAGGGTTCCTAAAAATAAGTGAGGGCAGAGGGATGATCAGCAAAGGATTAGAGGTTCCTAAATGAAAATTGTTGTTTGTCCTTTCAGCAAATTCTTAATGCCTTCAGCTGCAGAATGGCTCATTTCTGAGACTTTTTTTGGCCTCACAAGTTAATCACACCAGGATGAGTTAGTTTAGTTCACATGCCTTTAGGAGTAATGATACATTTAAATGATTAAACAATCAGAAAAAAAAAGTTAATCTTTGTAAGGAAAGCAGTAGCACACAGGCCCACAGTTGATATGCTCATTTTAACTGTGTAAAGAAAGACTTCTGTCATGCCCTGTAAAATAAATTATATTTTATTAGTGCTCAAGTGTTTTATAACTTTAATTTTTTTGTTTGAAGGGTAGAGAACTGAGACTGAATAGTACATGTCACTAACAGACTAACAAATGGCTCACTGGACACTTACAGAGCTGAAGCTAACTATACAATTTGCGAGTGTGGGTGGTGGTGTCAATTTTAACTGTTTAACATGTTAAAACTGGTGGCCATTACCAGTGATTTTTTTCTTTAATCACCATTTCACAATGGTGAAGAAAACTACAGGAAAAAAAAAAAAAAGAACATATAACTGAAAATGTAGTGCAGTCTGGTGGACTGCCGGAGAAGAGTGACAGAGGATTAAAGTGATGGCCTGACCCCACTGGGACACAAATAACTACCTACCTCACACAACAGTCACCTCACTCTCAACCAACAGCATGACCCAATGACTCAAGAGCCATCCTTCTGTTCATTCAGATGAAATGTCACTTAGATTACATGCTTTTTTTTTTCCACTAGAGACATAGGTCAGAACTGACTGTCTATGTCCTCTCTACAGGGATGGTCTTGTATTCCGCATTCATGTGCTATGGATGAGGAAACCTTTATACTAACAAATCATCATTTAATCGAGGTCTATCCAACTAGTTTATGATGCTTAAAGTTCCTGTCAATAAAAGTTATCACAATGACACATGGCTATTAACTATAAAGAATATTTTAAAATTATATTTACTTTTGCATTAAAGGCTTAGGTGTATATTAGACAATCATTTATTAATTTTAATTTTGCTTAAAATAACCTAACAAAAAGCATCAATCTATCGTGCTATGAGACAAGAGCGTTCGCTTTTAGAGGAAATAATTTGGTGCACTATAAGTTCTTGTCTCACAGATTTGTGCCCTTCAGATATATTACAGAACATGGCATACATTAAGCCATCCATATGGAAGGTATGTGCTAATATTTATGCCAAAACGCTTATATTAATATAAACCTAAAATCCTGCTAAAATTGGGAGAACTATTATTTTTAAAATATCACACTAAGTTTCTTTGGCAACTACCAGAGACTCAAAATTTTGTTTCTTTTTACAAAAATGAGGAAGGAAGGCTGTCATGTAAATACTGATCCTTAACTTGAGTTCATAAACAGGGGTGCTATTCATACTTCTTTGAAGAATAGTTATTAGATTTTACTTTACTATCTGACTGTTTTTAGTAGGAAAAAGATCCCTTAACAAACATCACCTCTTTACTACAATTTTTCTCATCTTAAAACAAGGGTGAATAAGCACAATAATGAGCTTTTCCACCTCTTTTCCAAAACTTACTTTCTTCCCCTCAAAAGCAAATAAACAAAAAGAAAACAACAAAAGAAACAAAAGAAGCAGTCATGCAAGCAAATAAACAAACTCCTAAAACAAACAATACCTCCCCGAATCAAATATAATTATTAGCTTAACATTTCATGATCTAAACCAATATGCCCAAAGAGAACCTTGAACACACACATAAGCACTTACCTCCATGACCCCAGACACTCTGAAAGAAACAGTGGTTCTTCCCATAATGCTAAGGGTAAGAATGGTCATTTGAGATTAATTCCCATAGCTTAAAAAAGGAGTCCTTTGTGAATATCTATTATCTATATATTCATAGCTTAAATATGAATAAGGACCTATATATGAAAATAGGAGATGTTATCAGCGCATTTTGCTTCTGTGCCAATAAAAACTTGGTCCTTAAATGCAGTTTTTATTTTCTGCAAATAAAATTTAAGTTTACTGAGGTTTCATTCATTAGTGGTTATGTGAAATGTTCTAAAATGGTGATAAAAACCTCTGCAGAGTTTTAAAAAATTAACCATTTTTTGGTCTTACAGGGCTGTTTAATTTTGTTTTGTTGAGAGAAGAAAAAGAAGAAAAGAAAGACAGGAAAAAAATTTACATGTTTTTCTCTCCAATCCATACCACACTTCACTGCTTTGCTTTCCTTTTATATTCCACTGTACAGACAGGTGAAAATTTTTCCCTGGTACAGGATTTAAACTAAATTATGAGCAACAGAAATGTGTCATAAATCAACTTCACATACTGAACAAAAGATAAACAACAGAAGATTTATATTCTGACAAAAGGAACAGTCTCTAACTGTAACACAAAGCAAACCTACTGTGCTACTGCAGCAGGCTCTCCTTGCCCTTTTACATGCTAACTCAGAACAGTAATTATGGATCTTGTAAGTCGACTTCTGTTTCCAGAACTATGAGTTGTAGTAAAAAATGCCTTTTCATGGAGACAATTACCATTAATCAAAACACTGAGAGCTAATACCACTCAAATCCAACCTACCGCTGTGCCCAGCAATATATCAAACTGTCTGTTGTCAAACACACTAACACACTCAAATGGTCTGTTTTCACTATAAACAAAACTAACAAAAAAATGCTAGCTAAGTAATATTACAATTCAAACTGCTATCTCAGTCACCCTTCCTGTCACTGACTTCTAACTCCAGCTACAGCTCTGCACTATGACTGGAAGAAGAAAGACACTTGGCACTGGCAGATGAAGGTTCGCTCCTGCAGACTCTGTGTTACAGTGGATTAGTCAATCTTTGGAAGTTTAGAACAGCAGTCCATTTTACCATGTGATTAATCAACTTCTGCAGGCATGGAAGCAAAGGTATGAACACAGAAAAGGTTATTCTCACGCTGTAAGGCTCGGAAACAACAAACTTGTTTCTACAGCAGTTATACAAGGTCTGTACATGCATTTTCTTAAGCTAGGTTTTCTTCCAATGTGTGTGTGTGTGTGTGTGTGTGTGTATGTGTGTGTGTAAAGCCTATGTTCCAAGGTATGCATGTGGAGGTCAAAGGTCAACCTTGTGGTTGAGAATCCCAGGGATAGAACTCTGGGTGGCAGGCTGGCTGTTAACTGCCTTTCTCTACTATGTTGCTGGACCAATTTACTTCCAAAACAAAAACAAAAACCTCTTTAGTTCTCTAAGTTCAGTGTTAGAGAAAATGTCAAAAGAATTAGCTTTGGAAGCATATGTACCAGACACTGACTTCTGCATATTGTGGTGTGCTGCTCCCTACACAAAGCCACTGGCATGAAGACGCCTTCCACAACTGCTCGCAAGACCACTGGTGTTTACTCACATGCCTTCTTCTACTTCATTTTTTCTTTCACTGAACCTTAAGTATTTTTGTATTCCATCTCCCAAAGGGAGAGGTTTTACAAATCCAAAGTCTCTGACAACAACTGCTACTGAGAGGAGATATCAGAGTATTTTATAAATATAAAGGGGCTGAAAGCCAAAGAGCGTAACAAACAAACAAGGCGTTTCTCAGCAGCAAAGTCTATTACTGCTGAGCTTTGGAAGCCAAGATTCACCAAATGGAATTAAATTTTTGTTTATAACGGTCTCGTTACTGCTAACTTTACTTTGCTATGCTGCCTCCCTATTACTACAAGATGGCCTTATGCATTTATTATTAGATAATGCATATCAATGGTGCCTTTAAGTGTAAAAAATATCATAATTAAAGTTACAAAATATATTCATAATACACAGGAAAGGAAATGACATGAAGTGGTTGAGTCAAGAGTACATACATAACAAAATATCTAGTCAGGTGATTTCTTCAGGTTTACACAGAAAAAGACAATACAAATTTAGTGTAAAAGGACAGAAAGATACTACACAGCCCACTATATTTCTCCTGCAAGTGATACCCACAATTAGTGCAAATATAAGCAGGAAAAAGGTCTGAAGTCCACTCTGAACCAATGCACTGTTATTTATTTAAGCAGTTTCTGCATTTACAAATCCCTTTTAATGGAATTTATCACTGCTGTTTTTATCATCATTCCTTTCCCCCTTCTCATTGAGGCATAAACCCCTATCTGCTTTACACCTTCCTTTAAATGCTTAATACAAATAACCACAGGAGAATCTCTTCTCCCCTTGAAAAACTGCAAATAAAGATGTCAGCTACTGAGTATATTTGTGGCGTCTCCAGCAGCTGCTGTTAAATACCAGCTGGTCTAGCTGATTAAAATTACCTCTGAGTTGGTATTATAAAGATGCCTGGGCAGCGTTGCTGTATTAATGGATTATTGAGTGAGCGATGAAAACGTTGGCCAGCTGATGCATTTTATTACAGATAGGCTTTATGATGTGTAATCACTGTAATTTTTACAACTGGAGGAAATATGAAAAAAGGAATAAACAAAAATCCCCATAGAAACAGTTCTAACTAGATTATTCTTACCAGTCTATTTCCTAGAAGGAATCAAAGTACATATTACTGGGTGGAAACATGCAGGTATGAACTCCATCTATGGGGAGATACAGACAAGCAGAGAATGTTCACAGGCAAATACACTGTGCATGTTTTATGTCAACAGATATTTGTTGTCTGCCAAACCACCCAATTGGCTACAATGGGCTCACATGACCTAAGATACTTTTCAATGATTCACCAGCTGGGCAATAGCTGGAACTCCAAATCTAGCCAACAGAACTGTGGTTGGCAGTGTGAAAGATGGGATCATTTAACGCTTCTTGCCATTTCCGTTATTTCATTTCTTATAAAAGCCAGCATGTTTTTTTTTGTTTGTTTGTTTGTCAATACAACTCTACCAAATTGTCACCCAAATCCTCTAACTTTCACCTTGTATTAAAAAGAAGGTATGGAGGCTTACCCGTTGAGCTCCATTTGTGAATAAGATGGAGAGCGGGACAACACACAATCACTTCCACAGCCTTCCAAATCTATTCTTCCATTTATGCCACTCTCAGGGCTACAGGCTTTTCCCAGTTGTTTTTAAGAATGAAAAGTGGCCCTCAGGAGGCTGTGGCAAATTAAAATAGCTCGAGTAGAAAATAAACCTCACTCAAGTGTGATACTGGGTGAATGAGAGGCTTCTAGGAAAGGTGGCCACCTAAGGTGGCCTTAGGTGATTCATAAGTTTTCCTTAAAGTAAGAATAGAATATTTACCAGTAAATAATATTCAGTTAATAGTTTTTGTTTTCCTGTAAAACAATGAAAATCAATTTTCATCATAGCTAGATTTATATTAGACATGCGACTCCAAAGTTATGTTTCTTTCTTTCTTTCAATAAAGGCACTGAGATTTTCACAAGATTCCCTCATTTTTTGCAAGAATAACCCATCATATAATACCGATTTTATGATGCTCCTATACACTGCTAGTGTGCTGTATTTTCACCATCAGTTTTATTCTAATAAGTAACTAACACTTCTAATTAGAGTCAAATGTGGTCAATGAACATTGTGATAAATAAGATTATGCATTGTATATATGTATATATAGATGTATGTATATTCTTTGATTACTTGATTAGACAAGCATGAAACAGGTTCTAATATTAGCAATGACAACTCCAGAAAGGGAATTCCAAAGGTATTTTGAGGAATGACAGTTGATTAAAAAATGTTATTTTAAAATGTTAAAATGACTTGTTTTAGAAGGTACATGATTACTTTCAATATTCATTTATTGCAATATTTATTTCAATATTTATTCATAATTATTTAAAATTGTTACTAGGAACAATCTAGTATTATATCTTATTTTCACAGGTGTGTAAACTGACAATTAAAAGAGAAATTATTTATGATCTTTCCCACTTTCTCTTGCATAAAGAAAACCCATGTGTAAAGTCTCTGAGCTCTCAAATTACACACGCAGCCCTGAGCCTTCTAGAGAGGCGCGTGGTATTTCTCTTAGTACCCAACTGATCTTACGTACAGCATTTGATGTCAGTAGGCACTTACGTGTTTGTTTAATGAATAGTAATTGCAATGTCTAAATTTAACATTAAAAAGACTGAATTGGAAGAAAGTTACCAGACTAAGAAAAACTGAAATAACAAATCACTTATTTTATTTAACATGAGATCTTATAAATCTAAAACCATTTAAGTGACGAGACAAACTTCTAACTAAGCAGAATGCAGAAGAAGAAGCCAGGCACTATGAGTCACCAGCGGCTGTGGGGACACTGGTTCTGAAGTGTTCATGTAGGCAGGGTGTATTAGACTAGTCTCCAATTGTTTTAGCATTTAATTCAAGAAACTAGATTATGGGAAGCCAAGGAACTATGGGTATAGGCTTGCTGTAGGTAAATAAGTTAAGCCTTCTTCCTTCAGAGGTTTTGAAGAGGTTTTAAGGCGGGAGGAAGGAGGAGAGTTACTGTCGTGGATCACATACAACTTAGATGACTGACTAAAATACATGACAAACAAACTTTGAAACATTTTCAAATGGGATTGCATGCACTAGACATGCACAAGACCATGCCAGGCAAAATGACAGGATGGATGAGGGAGGGCTCATAAAGTTCTACCATTAGATGAAGAGCTATTGGCAACTGAAGGTTGCCAGGAGAATGAAACTTTGCTTTAAGGACGTAGCATCAGAGAGGCTACACCCATGCACATACAGACAAAACTATCATAAGTAAGACTCAGTAAGTTTTAATAATACAAAAAAACCAAACCAAAACAACAACAAAACACTGAAATGTGAGGGAAACATGGTAGAAGGAATAAGAGGTAATTCAAAGGGGATGGATTTAGTTAAAATATTACATGCAACTATAAAATTTCAAATAATAAAAAATTGCAAAAGAAAGAAACATGACTTAGATTTTTTTTTAAATACCTACTGGTGTGATCTCAATGTCTTAGAAGAGTCAACCCACCCTGTCCCGCAAGGCAAAGAACAACAACAACAAAACAAACAAACAAAAAAACCCAAATAAAAAAAATTTTTTTTTTCTCTGGAAACCTTAATGTGCAGGGATATTTTGAAGCACTGAGTTAGAGGTCCTATAATTAGTTTTATACATATTAAGTATAGTAGCTAGAAATAAGACACCAAGAGTAAAAATTTCTGACTGATGAGAGACCTATCAAGCATATACAATGTGCTCAGAATCCTAGGTGACACAGGCTTGAGTAATTACCAAGTGCACTTAAAGATGGAGCATGTCATCATATACAGATTACCACATGGCAAAAGAAAAAGCAGTCATGGGCAGACTCAATTTGCCACTGGATGACCAGGTTAAGAAAAAAGTAGAAGATTACACAGAGATAGATACATGGATTAAAGAAGGCAGAGAAGAAAAAATCAAGCTAAATATCAGAAATTAATTTCTGGGATTTTTTCTTCATCAATTTCCTATCAAATCATAAATATATCCCCCAATTCTTAAAAAACTATGCTTCCTCTTTGAGGGTAAAATTTACTCCCCTCCTAATCTAAATACATTCTGCTAAGTTTGTGTGCTCTAAGGGACCAAACTAGTACCTCTGAATGTGGCGACAGTTGTGTGGCTTGGGCACTAGGTGGGGCCACTTGACAGCTGGACCAGAATTTATACCAAGGGTATAAAGTAGCTTTTTGTAGCCTATTCCCTATGGAGGAATACCTTGCTCAGCCTAGATACAGGGGAGGGTCTCGCCCTACCCCAAGTGATGTGACAGACTTCCTGGACTCACAATGGGAGACCTCACCCTCTCTGAGGAGTGGACTGGGGGGAGAAGTGGTGGCTCAGCGGGAAGGCAGAGGGAGCCAGAAGAGGGGTAGAAGAGGTAACTGGGATTAATATGTAAAATGAGGAAAGATTGTTTATAAAAATAATTAATAAATTAATTTTAAAAAGTCCATTCTAACTTCAGTTAGAATCAACTGGTCAGTCCTGAAATCTTAATAGATACAACGAAACAAAAATGGACTCAGCAAATTGTACTCGTGTGTATATGTGTGTGCGTGTGCACACATGTGTGCATACAACAGTAACAAATAAAGAGGATGAATTTGAGAGGGACTGAGTGGGGCATCAAGGAAAGGAGAGAAGGGGAAAAATAATGTTTATTTCAAATAACATTTTAAATAAAACTTTCAAATAAAAAATTAAAATGACAATGTTTCTCATCATATATGCAACTTTATCCTGTTTCAGAACTGTTGAGAACATATTCAGGTAAACTAAGGGCAGTCATATTATTGTACCTTTTGTAAATAAATTTACAGAACAGTACTGAAACTGGTAATGTACATGTTGTACTATAAAGTGTTCTAATTAGTAAAATGCATAATTAAAAGTATATGCATACCAAAATAAAGTCTTCCATACTCCTCTTAGTTTCCATAGAAGAGAGTAACATGAAGGAGTCATAGATGTCAGCAGGTTATGGAAGGCAGAATTCACAAGGATAATACAAAGTTTCAGATCTTAAAAGCGCATTTTTACTCAGAAAGATGTGAATGGTACTTTTTATAATAGACTTCTGCAGAGCATGGTAACCTGGTCTTAGACCTACTAACAATATACACTCAGACGGTTGGCAAAGTTTATTTTTCATTGAAGGCTGGTACTTGCCTTGGACAAGAAGCCCAATGCCATGGACTATTATTTTAGATATGTGTATGCTGTTGTATAGCATATGCAGAGTATCTTAGCCTTTTTATTCCTCACTTTTGTAATGGCTCTGAGCCTTAGAGCTCTCTAGTAGGACCCTATCAAACAGGGTTCTCGGAAGAAGCTCATTTAGTGAAGCTGAATGGGTGGGGCTCATGGTCTATGTCCATGCATGGTGGTTTCTGGTATCTTGGCTGACCACCATAATCAGTCTTACTCAGGCTTGAGTGTTAATGTATGCTCAAGCCTGGCTGAGTTCCTTGGTAGCTGTTTGATGTAAATAAGCCTTTCTTTTCTTTCTTTTTTATATCGGGAAATATAATGTGTTGTGAAGATGAACAAAGGAAATATGAATTCTGCACCATTACTTCAAACATTTATTATTATTCATTGTAAATTTGGTATTAATTTTTTATACTAAAGGAGAAAAAGCTTTACGAATGGTTTATGTTAACACGATGAAATTGGAGTGTCACTATCTAATTCCCTCATATATATCTTATGCTTGATGTGGGCAGTAAAGTTGACTGAAAAGAAAAAAAACACATTTTAATGAATACCTGAGCATATGAAATGATTTACTTCAATAATGAAGGGACACAAGGTGCTGAAGAGTTCCATCTGGACGGGTGAGTGTGTGCTATCCAGGGGCAATAGTCCCGGAAGAGAGCGCAAACCCCCCTCCCCCAGCTCCTTCTGCAGGGCTGTCTTTCTTACCACAAGCCAGCATCCCAACACCCCACCCCCAACCCTGCCCTGCTGTATGCTAGGACCAGTGCTCAACAACAGTTTTAAGCTCCTACTTTAAGCTCCTACTCTAAGGCTATCCACCCAGAGCAGTGAGCCTCAAGGTCCCCAGTAAGAGAGCCCGGCACCCTCAGCCTGGGCTCCAGGGGCTCCTGTGTTCTCCTGGATCCTGCACTGCCTGCCCCGTCCTTCC
>NW_026068037.1:2300051-2307095 GCF_014885135.2 Alexandromys fortis
AAGGACAATGCCACTGGGTTTTGATCCTACTTCATGTTCTGGCTTTGTGGGAGCCTAGCCAGTTTGGATGTCCACCTTCCTAGACCAGGATGGAGCGGGGAGGACTTTGGACTTTCCACAGGGCAGGGAACCCTGACTGCCCCTCAGACTGGAGAGGGAGGGGGAGAGGAGTGAGGGGAGTGGGAGAGGAGAGGGAGGAGGAGGGAAAAGGGAGACAGGGAGGGAAATGCGAGGCGGGGAGGAGGTGGAAATCTTTTTTTTTCAATAAAAAATTACAAACAAAAACAAAAACAAAATAATGAAGGGACACAATTTTTAAGGTAATAATTACAGAGACTTCTGAAGAGTAAGAATTACATCTTTAACCATATGCTCATATGTTAAGTACAGGCATAAAGATACTGAGTACTCATAAATTATGACAGTATGATATGTGAAGAAGCTGTGTATTACAAGTATTGCAATATTTTATTATAAAATTAAGTAGACTTGCCAATAATCAAAATCTCACCTTAACAAATTTAACTAAACAGTACAAGATCTGCTAAGCCTGAGAAACAAGACAGATATGAAATAAGGCTCTGAGCAGTAGAAAATTCATCTCAGAAGTACTAAAAACTCCAAGTCCACAAATTAAGAGTGCTGAAGCCCAAGAATGTTATGAGAGCTCCCCTCAAAAGTGATATTAATGTACATCCTTTAGGTCCTTAATACGTATTCATTTATGTCAAAATGCCAACTACAATCAAAACTTTAGGTTATAACAAAAGACTACTAAGGCATAGAAAAACATTTCAGAGCTGGGCAGTAGTGGCTCAGCCTTTAATCCCAGCACTTGGGAGGCAGAGGCAGGTGGATCTCTGTGAGTTCAAGGCCAGCCTGGTCTACAAGAGCTAGTTCCAGGGCAGGTACACCAAAACTACAGAAAAACAAACAAACAACAACAATGATAAACAAAAAACAAGAAAAAAGAGAGAAAAACAGTTCAGGTTTAAGTCACTACTGTGACAGAAGTAATAAACCAGAGTGGCAAGTGATTATATGAATCAGCAGTGATTACAAATATGCTGGACTCATAACAAACTATGGCATCAAAGACAAAACTCAAACACATTTCATGATTTTCTGTAATCAGAACCAAGTTATAAAATAATATATTATTCATAAAACAGATATAAAAATATACCACAAAATCAACATAAAAAATAACCGTGGAAGGCACCAATAATAAAGCCAATGTTTTATTATGGATTAGTATGCAATGAGAGCTATCACAAAATTTGTATTTTTGGTTAGTATGCAATGAGAATTATCACAATTTTTTTGTTTTAAAAAAATATCCTAGTTATCAACCAGTAATTGTGAAACAAAAGAGTTCCTATGCTAATTATTTGAATGATTTCATTTTGAGTAGGAGAGGAATAATCATTCTTAAAGTTAATAGAAAACATGGTGTAAATGACTTTTAGGATTTATTATTTTGTACTATTACAATAATAGCATTAACATGCAAGATATTATGCAATACTCAGGGGTCTATTGGTATTGAGTCATGAATTTCACAATAAATATCACCAGTTAGCCCGAAATTAGGATAAAAATAACTGGAATGATGTCAGCTAATGATGATACAATTGTTCTTATGGTAATCATTAATTTTATATAAGTTTATTATATTAAAAAAGTTTATTACCTTAGTAATAAATTTGATGTAAATGTAGAGAATCTAAGTAGATAGCATATTTTCCATATCATATGACTTCAAATGATATACTTCTAAAAAAACTGCTTTTAAAAATATATCAGAATTTATTCAAAATGAGAAGAATTATTACCATACTGCAAGGTAGGCTAAAACTTTTTTTGATGAATCATAAAGGGCTTAAATTAAATATTAATTAAATTAGAAGGCAGTATTAAAACAGGATATTTTCTAACAAATTTCCTCAAACATAAAGTTTTATAATATAATCTTCATTCTATACAGGTTGTTAGTACCGCTAACATTATTCTATTGACAAATTTACTCTGAAACTTGCGTCAAATCATTTTCTAATTTTGTTGAAATATTCTACCTCACCAAAAATCACATTATTTTGTCTCAAAATAAAAATTCTGTAAGAGCTGTCATGAAAATCTACATAATAGCAAGGAAACAAAGAATTCTGATCGTATGCCTAGTGAAATATTTTTATTAAGAAGTTTGATGGTTGTATTTTTGTCCACTTACTTAAAAAACATTAGAATATATTTTCAAATGTTAATTTAATGTAAAATTAACTTTCTTCCAGCAGCAACAAATGGTAGCATAAGCATGTTCTTATATAAATACTGTGTGTATAATATATAAAACAAAAGTATTTCAGTTAGACAGAAATCTGTAATTTTTAAGAACAAAAAATTATTGTGCCAAGTTGATATAACCATTTTAAAAGTCTACTCTCAATTTTAATGCTATCTCTTAAAAAAGCACTGTCATATAATGACTTCTACATTTTCTCCAAACTAGAAACCTATGTATTTATTCATGAATACAGAATACTGAAGACAGAGTTGAAAGGGCTCCTAAATCACAGATATATTCTAATGAAATAATGGTAAGGATAGATATGATAATGAGTACTATCATATGGATACTGAATGTTTACTGCACACTAGCTAAGCACTGTGCTCTCTGTACATCATGACTTAATTCTCATTACACCCTAAGAAACAAATGCCTTTATTTTTTCACTTCATTTCACAGGTAACAAAATTAGGCTCAAAGCAGTTAAACAAGTATGATTTAATCTCAAAGCCTATGTTTCATATGGAATGCATACACACACACACACACTGCCCCAAGTTTCTAATATTTAGTAATAAGAAATACACAAATGGATAAAGCAGCTTAAGACAAAATTCAGAAACATGAGGTTTTTCAACTTATGTGGCTGTTCCTAAGCCTCACAAACATTATGACAAACAAATATATGAGAAAAATCTCTGTACTAGACTATTTAAAACAGGAAAATTGATAAAACAAACATAATTATCTTTTTCAAATATGAAACATAATTAAAAATAATTCAGATGATATCTGGATTAAAATGAGAAACATGAAGCAAATGTGGTTACTGAAAGTAACACCTATAAGGTAGAAAGAAAAAAGAGGAGTCACATCATGGATCATAAAGTTTTACCAAGAAAGGAATTGTAGGGTTGTCCAATGAACTCTTGGAATTTTTAAGATAATTAGAAAATTGAAAGAAAATTAAAGTCTGATGTGTATACCCCTCCCCTCAAGGCACAGTCAGGGATCTGTGAGGAAGAGAAGGAAGCTTGTAAGAACCAGATAATAAGGACACAACAGTGTGGGCTCATCCGCGAATACATAGGGACTGTGGCAGCATGCCCAATACTTTTACAAATTCAAATCAGATAAAATCTAAGCACAAACAAGTGGGCACAAAGTTCAGCCCCTAACCAATAAGCTATTTGAAATTAACACCTGCTGAAAAAGGGAAAATGAGTTTTCTTCAACACTGTGAAACTGGGTATATCAACCACCTCTCAGCCCTTGCAAGCCTCATGCTCAGTAATAGTTTTCCAACATTAAATACATTCCGTGTGTGTGTGTATGTGTGTGTGTTTTGTTTTACTGTGAGTGTTTAACAGAAAGAAGGAATATAAAGTGGAACAGGGTGGAATCAAGGAGGAGTTGGGCTAGGTGGGGTAAGAATATAGTAAACAAAATATATTGCAAAAAAATTTTTTTAAAGATGCAGGGATGCTTCAACATACAAAAATCTGTCAATGAAATCCATCATGTAAACAACTTTTAAAAATAAAAACCACATGATCATCTTTTTAGATGCTGAAAAAGCATTCTATAAAATACAACATCCCTTCATAATAAAGGTCTTGGAGAGAGCAGGGATACAAGGAACATACCTAAACATAATAAAGGCAATATACAGCAAGTCAACATCCAGCATCAAACTAAATGGAGAGAAACTCACAGCAATACCATCGAAATCAGTAACAAGACAAGGTTGTCCACTCTCTCCCTATCTATTCAGTATCGTTCTTGAGGTCCTAGCTAGAGCAATAAGACAGTAAAAGGAGATTAAGGGAAAACAAATCAGAAAAGAAGAAGTCAACCTCTCACTATTTGCTGATGATATAGTTTACATAAGTGACCCCAAAAATTCTACCAAAGAAAGTCTACAACTCATAAACCCTTTCAGTAATCTAGCAGGATATAAGATTAATTAAAAGAAATCAGTAGACCTCATTTACACAGATGATAAATGGGCTAAGAAAGAAATCAGAGAAATATCACCCTTCAAATAGCTACAAATAGCATAAAATATCTCAGAGTAACTCTAACCAAGCAAGTGGAAGACTTGTATGACAAGAACTTTAAATCTCTGAAGAAAGAAATTGAAGAAGACTCCAGAAAAAATGGAAAGATCTCCCATGCTCTTAGGTAGGTAGAATTAACATAGTAAAAATGGAAATCTTACTAAAAGCAATCTACAGATTCAATG
The DNA here is from genome assembly GCF_014885135.2 of Alexandromys fortis. Classification (NCBI taxonomy): domain Eukaryota; kingdom Metazoa; phylum Chordata; class Mammalia; order Rodentia; family Cricetidae; genus Alexandromys; species Alexandromys fortis. Next base: position 2,304,584 of record NW_026068037.1, read on the forward strand.
CAATGCACATCAAAATCCCAGCAAAATTCTTCACAGACCTCAAAAGAACAGTAATCAACTTTATATAGAAGGGCAAAATACCTAGGTTAGCCAAAACAATCCTGTACAGTAAAAAAACTTCTGAAGGCATCACAATCCCTGACTTTAAACTCTACTACAGAGCTACAATTCTGAAATCAGCCCGGTATTGGCATAAAAACAGACAGGAGGACCAGTGGAACAGAATCGAAGACACAGATAGCAATCCACACACCTTCAAACACCTGATTTTTGACAAAGAAGCAAATATCAAATGGAAAAAGAAAACATATTCAACAAATGGTGCTGGCATAACTGGATATCAACATGTAGAAGAAAATAGAACCATATCTATCACCATGCACAAAACTCAAGTCCAAGTGAATCAAAGACCTCAACATAAAGCTAACCACACTAAACCTCACAGAAGAGAAAGTGGGAAGTACACTTGAATACATTGGTACAGGAGACCAATTCCTAAATATAACCCCAGTACCACAGACACTGAGAGAAACAATTAGTAAATAGGACCTCCTGAAACTGAAAAGCTTCTGTAAAGCAAAAGACATGAAAAACAAGACAAAATGACAGCCTACAGAATGGGAAAAGATTTTCACCAACCCCACATCAGGGTCTGATCTCCAAAATATAATAAGAACTCAAGAAACTGATCATCAAAAGAATAAATAATCCAGTAAAAAAAATGGGTACAGACATCAACAGAGAACTCTAAACAAAGGAATCTAAAATGGCTGAAAGACACTTAAGGAAATGCTCTACATCCTTAGTCATCAGAGAAATGCAAATCAAAACAACTCTGAGATTCCATCTTACACCTGTAAGAATGGCCAAGATGAAAAACACCGATGACAACTTATGCTGGAGAGGTTGTGGGGAAAAGGAAACACTTCTGCATTGCTGGTGGGAATGCAAGCTGGTACAAACCCTTTGGATGTCAGTGTGGCTATTTCTCAGAAAATTAGGAAACAACCTTCCTCAAGACCCAGTCATTCCATTTTTGGGTATAGATCCAAAGGATGCTCAATCATGCCACAAGGACATGTGCTCAACTATGCTCATAGCAGCATTGTTTGTCATAGCCAGAACCTGGAAACAACCTAAATGCCCCTTGAGTAAGGAATGGATAAGGAAAATGTGGTATATTTACACAATGGAGTACTACATAGGAGAAAAAAATAACATCTTGAGATTTGCAGGTAAATGTATAGATCCAGAAAAACATATTGAGTGAGGTAACACAGACCCAGAAAAACAAATATATGTACTCACTCATGAGTGGTTTTTAGACATAAATCAAAGAAAACCAGCCTATAAATCATAATCGCAGAGAACCTAGACAACAATGAGGACCCTAAGAAAGAAATACATGGATCTAATCTACATGGGAAGTAGAAAAAGACAAGATCTCCTGAGTAAATTTGGAGCATGGGGACCATGGGAGAGGGTAGAAGAGGAAAGAAGAGGAAAGGAGAGGGGCAGAGAAAAATGTATAGCTCAATAAAAATTAATAAAAAGTTAAACATTTAAAAAGTGAAAATTAAAAACATTTCAAAAATATACAAGTGTTTGGTATAACAATATTCTAAATATAAATTAGTATACTAAAATCCATGCTAACTGGATTCCAAGTAAATCACCAGCTCAGACAAACTGGCAAAAAGTTATAAGCATTTCAAAGAAATGACAAAAATATTCAATAGTAAATTTTTCTATTATCTTAAAGACTTTTTTCTGCTGGCAATAATTGAAATTAGTAAAACCGGACATTAGTTTTCAATTTATTCACAAAAAGGAGTTTGAACAAACAAAACCACTTTTTTATACTAAATTTTCCTTGAGGCATGTCTTTGGATATACCAATTCTTTGCATCACGGAAAGAAAAACAGAACTTAACTCCTGACCTTTTAAATTAAAGTTCAGTATTTACAGTGACACACATTTTACTTTTAAATGGCAATTCCTTAATATCAGCCTGTGCTGCCCAATGACCGTAACACGAAAGTCTGTTATTTCCAGTAGGAATGATGAAGGTGTTTGCTGATACCACAACTAAAGCACCCAAATGAGAACAAGTACCATAAACACAAGAAAGCTGACTTCCCTTCAGCAGAACTCAGAGCTTCCAAAGAAAAAGAGGAAAAGACGCAGTTTCACAAGAAAACATACATAAAACACTCACTGGGTCTTTTTGAAGTCCCTGGTCTATGTACATCTCAATGACATTCTTATCTTTAAACATCGAAGGTAATTGAGAGTTAGGCTTCAAAAATTTTCTTCCAACTAGACTGAGACTGAAAAAGTATGGGATAAAACCGGACTCTCTGAACATGGCGGACAAAGAGGGCTGCTGAGAAGCCAAGGGCAATGGCACTGGGTTGTGATCCTACTGCATGTACTGGCTTTGTGGGAGCCTAGCCTATTTGGACATTCACCTTCCTAGACCTGGATGGAGGGGGGGGGGGGGGGGCTCGG
>NW_026068037.1:2307150-2432779 GCF_014885135.2 Alexandromys fortis
GGGGAGGGAAAAGGGAGGTGGGGAGGAGGCAGAAATCTTTAATAAAAAAAAAATCATAGCAAAAAAAAATTTTTTCTTCCAAGCAATTGCTTAGCAGTAGATGAAGATGAAAAGAACATTTTTTACAATGTGATGAACAAATAATTTTGTTATCTACAGATTTACATAGCTAACAGACACTAACCAAAGCACTAGTTTTCTCATTTGCCACATTTAATCGTGGGGAACACACACACACACACACACACACACACACACACACACCCCACCCCTAAGGAATCACTGAGTCCCTATTCTTCTGTTAGCATGTTAGAAAATAATGTGACTACAGATAATTACTACAGCATGTTCACTGAGAAAAACGTTTCACCCAGGAGGAAAATCAAGGCATTCAAAGAACACAGTACAGATGACTCAGAGTCTTGGGTCTGGATTCATGTGTAATCCCATGCTTCCTTAGACTGTTTAGCTAAATAACATATTCTACCATGTTCAAAGATGAGACACCATATGTGAAAATGAGATGACCTGGCACATGAATGACATGGAACTAGAACAGGCCCTATTTTCAGGGATCTGAGCTATTCAGAAACTATCAGAATATCATAATTAGAAATAGCTAAAGTAGAAATTTAAAACTTACAAGCCATATATTTGTGGTGCAATTTCTAGCCTGTTCAAGTGCATGTAGAGCTCAATATCATGCTTCTTCAGTAGGTGATCCTGGATCTGGTTGACTTTAGTAACAATGGCAACTGTTGGCCCTAAATCCTGTGGTCTAGCAAAGGGGATGGGTGTCATCAGAGAGTCTTTTCCCTGAAAAATAGAAGACATATTATTTCAATTTGAAATTAAGAAATATGGTAATTGGTTTTAAATTTATCCATCAAAGGAGTTTAAAGATGCAACACTGCTGTATCATAACCATGGCATAGCAAACATTTATGGGGCAGGTGACAGCTGTGCTTATCCAGCCTTACCCAGAGTGTCTCTTCTAAGTGTCTCCCTTGCATAGTTCCTCTTGTGGCATTAAATTTCCCAGGAGAATTGGGCTAGTGATGGAGGAAGGTCATTGGTTAATTAATAAAGAAACTGATTGGCCCTGGTAGGTTAGAACATAGGTGGGTGGAATAAACAGAACAGAATGCTGGGAGGAAGAGGAAGTGAACTCAGACTCCATAGCTCTGCTCTCTGAGGCAGCCGCGATGAAGCTCCGACCCAGGATGGACGTAGGCTAGAATCTTCCCGGTAAGCGCACCTTGGGGTGCTACACACATTAATAGAAAGGGGTACTCAAGATGTAAGAATTAGCCAGTAAGAAGCTAGAGCTAATGGGCCAGGCAGTGTTTAAATGAATACAATTTGTGTATTGTTATTTCAGGGCATAAGCTAGCCAGGCGGCTCGGAGCTGGGCGGCAGGAATGCAGCCCACAGCTCCCACAACAGGCTAGAAGCAGTGAAGCCTGTCAAGTGGCCCCTGGCCACTTGATCTGGTTAGGCTTGGATGGAAGTATATTTCTTGTAGCAATTAAAACTGAAACACTAAATGAAAACTACACAAAAAGGGAAAGAAAAAATCATTTTAGAAAAGGAAATGTTCTTTCTCTGTCCTTTTGTCAATGTAAGTAGCTGAGAAAAGATGAATAACTGCTTAAAATACAATCTGTGTGAGGCCCTCCCTCAACATCCTTTTGCCACCACTTCAAATTTCTATGGACTCCATGAGCCTGACCCACCGTGACCTTCAGTCCCTCATTTCTATGTATCTGACAGTGGTGTTTGTAGCATCCCTCACTAGTGATTCTTGGTTTACTTCTGAGTTTAAAGCTAATGCTAAAATAATAATGTTTATGCTTCTCCCAAGATTGCTTTCCATACAGAAAAGTCTCAATTTCATCCCTCTGCTCAAATGCTATTCCTCATTTAAATCCTATATTCAATGAAAATAAGTAAAATAAAGTAAGAATAAAGGACATGGACATTAAATCTGTGATTTTAAAATAATATACTAGCAAAAGAAGGCAATCTGTTTGACACAGATCTTTATCAATGTGCTTCAATAGCAATGCATTAAAAAAGATCTCAGTAAGAGATTAATAAAAGGTTTATAATAGCCAGGTATATGGTACACGCCTTTACTCCCAATACACAGGCAGATCACTGTGAGGTACTAATTAGACAGGGGTACATACTGAATCGCTCTCTATCTGAAAAAGACAAAACAGACTTAAAGTTTATAATAATTTTATAATTGGAATATGCATATATAAAGGAAAGGTTCCACTTATTTATATGAATCTTCATGTTGTGTTTATTTATATACCAATATTATTAGAATATGTAATAGATAGCTAGAATTGCTGCCCTAAGTATATTTATAATTTATTACAAAATGATCAGCTACACTACAGTGAAATAACAAACTATTCTAGTGTATGTTTTTATTTACTGTTACAAAAATGTACTGAAGAGATCTGTACTATTAAGAGTTACCTTTGGACCATCATGCTCAAAAGTAGAAAACCAAGGTTCAGCAGTTTCCATAAGCTGTGAGAACATTGCGCTAAAAATTAGAAAAAAAATAATTATATATTTAATCTTCACTAAAGTTCTGATGGTATTTAAAAAAAAAAAAAGAAAACGCAATAGCTGTAATACTTACTAGGCATCGTGCTCCAGAAACTCAGGGTTCAACAGAGTTTTCATTTCCTCACTTATAAAAGAAAACAATTCAAGCCAACAACGTGAGCAAATTTTAATAACTCTGGTAGATATAGCCTCTGCTTTAGACTGCATTCATAAGTCAATTTACATACAGTGTACAAGTAAAAAGTTAGTCTTTCAAAGGTCAACTCTAATAACAAATAAAATTCTGATTTTTATAAAGATTAAAAGGAAGTTATTTGATTGTCTGTGTCCCAATAAAGTAACCATCTAATAATTCCAGATAATGTATTGGAAAGAGTGACATTATATTCCTTCCAGGTATCCCAAATAACATATGGAAAAAGTGATACTATAGTCCTTGATTAAGTTTAATCTATAATAATTTTTTACTCTACAATATATCACTTTTCTTTCAAAACAAACAAAAAACTATAGTGACTGATTGAACATGCAATACCAAAAGTGCTTTATTGCTTTCCTTTTTATTTCATCTTAACATCAATTAGTCAACAACAACACCTTTAGCAAATCTACTCAATGCTGTTCTATTTTATAATGAACTATTTTCAGCCTTAGATTGTAGAATAATTCAAGGCAGTTAAAAGCTAAGTTACTTGTGTCAAGATTTGATGAAATCAATAAAATTAGAAAACTGGACATTATGCAACCACTAATTCATATACTGTAGAAAAGAGTTAATATAATTTGGGCCTGTTTCCAGCAAAACAGTCAGCTTACATCTGATTAGGAAGGATCATATAAACACGTGTCAAGGTATCACCAGGTATATTTTTGCCAGCATGCAATTCATTTAGCTAGGAAGACTCCTGACAATGCCCGGCGATCCTATAGCTCACCCATCATAAAATGCTTCTTGTTGGGCTCATTGTTATTCTAAGATGGAGAGCTAAATTTTAACAGTTACCAAAGCTAAGGCCAATTACAAAAGTCATTTACAAGAAAGAATCAGTATTTCTCAAAAATATGAAAAGTTTCAAGACCAGTGTCTGTGAAATAGCACTGCTCCTTTATAAACTAAGCTGAGTCAGAGCTGGTAAGGAGAAAGTATCACACAAAGTTTTCATTCAATTAACAGTAAAAACTTAGAGCACAGCAAATCTGAATATTATCCATGATTATAATTTTTAAAATTATATCAAACATTTCCTTTTTGGTCCTTTACATTTTTGTTTTCATTTGACAAGTCCTATTATTTCAGACACACAATTCAAATTTGCCATGTATCTAAACCAGCATTAGAATTTAGCAGAGATCAATCTCATGAAATACAATAAATTGTTTACAGAATACAAAACTAAAGTAACTTCAGTTTGAAAATAATTGCATGCAACAACTTGCCTGGGCTGTGCAGACTCACTGGCGTGTAGAAAAGCTTGGTGGTCACAGTGAAGAACAAAGATGATAGGTGCTAGCAGCTCATGCATACCCTGAAACACAGGGTCAGAAGACATGAATTGCAAGATAATAACAGATATTACTAATATAATAGACAGTATCAGCTAAGTCAAATGCTTCTATTCTTTTGCTCCAGGGCTTGATCTTGGTTCTGAACTCAAGGTTTTATGTGTGTCAAGCAACCTTAGCAATGTGTAAGTACTTATTCAAACAATCACCACTACAAGGATGTCCATTGTTACATAAAAAAGCATAAAAGTCGAATGCTACAAAATGAGTTCTATCTACTTTTAGAATTTGATTGTAATTCTAGCAGAGAATGTATTCTTTAAAATACAGGGAGCAGTTATCTCTTAAATGACATGACAAACAATAAATTGGCATGGCAGACAACCTTGCACCTGTCAGTTGCTTCAAGATCTGTACTCATAAATATGAATTTCACTTATGCAAATTATAATCATGAGCTACAGTGTAAAGATCTGCACTGAGGGCGATGAAGAACTGTAGACCTAAGAAATTACACCCAATGTTTTCATTATATAATGGCTCCAAATTAGGATGCCTGTAGATTTAGGAAGAGCTGAAGTCAGCTGGCTAGGAATGTTAGATAATAAGAGAAACAATCTTTAGCAAGCATGACAGAAAATGAAGTTTTCAATATAATTTTAAACATGTTTAATCAGAAACCTCACATTTTTCCTTGCACTTCAACAACAAACTTAAAATATTTTCTCTTATACTGGCATTCAACAGTGGATCACACAAATGGGCACAAACCAAGAAAAACGTTAGTTGTTACTTTTGTTTTAAAAGTTAGTCTTGTCCATCATTTACCTATTTGGAGGGAAAATAAGATGTCTGTTAGATTAGGTATTAGCCTTATTAACACAGATTTTGATCTTTTAATCATAAAATGCCATACTTTAGCATACAAAATAGATTATATTCTTTCTAGTCACAAAAGTAAGCAAATGCTCACTTCCCCTTTGCTTGACAGATAAGAATGCTCTTTTACTTTATAAATGGTGAGAAAACAAACTTTACAGGAAGAAAAAAGAAACATGAGAGTAGAGAGGGCATTTTGCTGGTAGAAAAGTCAGAGGCTTCCTGTGCTGTGAGGACAGACCCTGCTTGTCTCAGAAAATCCGTCATTATCCCACAGTTCCTATCAGAGTGTAAGCTTTCACGTCAGCAGACTGCACTCATCACTTGTCAATAGTGTTGAGTACAAATGATTTAATAACATAGTTCAAGTCACTGATTCTTTACTGGTGATGCGAAAAAAGCTATCATATATGCCTAAAATATTTTATCTAACTTTTAGCATGAGAAACACTGAAAAATTAGGTGAACTGTGGTTTAAAAAAGATGGGATGAATGGAAAAGATTTAAATACAATTTACACTCATTTATAAAGTTCTCAAAAATTTTTATTACAAAGCATCACCATCTACTTAATGATGTAATGTAGGCAATTTCAGAGAGGCAAGGTACAATGACAATGAAGTGAGGCAGACAGACTGGCCTGATGCCAAATAGACACTAAAATTAAAAACTATCATAGATACCTGCATGGTATCAGTTTTGCCAATTTCTAATACCTTGTTCAAAACAAATCTTTAGAGTATAACTTCTGGAAAATGATACCTGTTAAAGCCCTTGATACACATCATCCAGAGAGAATCCCCTACTACAGAATATAGAATAAACATTTCACATCTTCATATTTATAATTTTTAAAAATCTCAACTCTCACAATCCTAGGAAGACTGAACTCAAAATCTCTGCTGGTCATTTTTAATGAGCAAGCTATTGTGTCTTAGTAAAGAGTGTGTGTTGTCCTTTCATGTATAAACACGTGTGGTGTATGTATTTATTTTCCTGTGTGTTGGTTACATATGAGTTAATTGTTTAATCATGCACGTATGTTCATATGTGGAGACTTAAGGTTCACATCAGTGATCTAACATAACTAGTCTTCCATCTTATTCAATGAGGTAAGATCTCTCAATTAAATACAGGGCTTGAAGCTATGGCTAGTCATGTTAGCCAGGTTACAGTGGAGATTCTGAATAACTCTGTATTCCAAGGCTAGAACTGCAGACAGACCACATCCACTTGTCACTGACATGGTTCTAGAGATCGGAATTTAGGATTTCTTGAGCAGCAAACACTGCAAAAACTGAGCCATCCTGACAGTGCCTGACCTGAAGTGTGTAACACCTTTTTACCAAAGACTTTTAGCCTATTCAATTTTTTATTAAAATATTTACCACGTTTAGCATTTTTCTTTCAATTTTGATATAGCACACCACACTGAAATTAATTTCCTCATAATAAACCATCTTTCGAGTATTTTTTTTCATGCCCAACAAGAGCTCTCTGAGGTAAAGATTAAGTGAGGTGAGGGCTTCCTTTAATTCAGTCAGTTCTTTACTCATTTGAAAGTAGGGTCATTTTTAATCCAGAAAGAGAATATAATTTATTTCTAAATAATTAAACTATTTTATTTAATAAATACTCCATTTTCTATTATATCATAAGGCATATATACCTAACTTTTCCCAAGAGTTTTGAAATATCATCCTTATTATAAATTGAATGTTTACCCCATATTTTTCACTTTTATGCTACTTGACATAAACCTAGACATCTGGAAAAAAGAACCCGTAAGTGTGAAAATGCCTCAAAAAAATTGGCCTATACGAAATCCATATGACATCTTCTTGATTAATGATTAATGTAGAAGGGCCCCAATCAATGTTGGGCGGTGTCATACCTGAGCTGGTAGTCCTGGATGTAAAGCGAGCTGAGTAAGCCATGAGGAGAAAGCCAATAGGCCCCACTAACCCAAGGTCTATGCATTAGTTCCTTTCTCGAGGTTCTCGACTTGGATTCTGGCCTTGACTTCCCTGAATAAGGAACTACCAGCTAGAAGATGAATAAAGCTTTCTACCCAAGTTGCTTTTAGCCATGTGTTTTATCATAGCAATAGAAACACAACAAAGATAATTAGTGTTCTATTAGATTAATATTATTAAACAAGACTTGAATATTATAGACTTGGTCTACACAAGTTTTAGTCTATATAAGAATAATGCTAACCATGGAAGTGAATGATTTTTATAATAAAAACTTTACAATCCTGAATGATAACATGGAGATAGACAAGAGAAGATGGAAAGACTTCCATGCACAAGGGCTGGCAGAACTAGTACTGTGGAAATGACTGTCCCGCCACACACACACACACACACACACACACACACACACACACACACACGATTCAGTGTAATCCTAATCAAAATGCTCATGACATTCTTCACATAGACAGAAAAAAATCCTGAAATCCATATGGAAGCACAAAACACCCTGATAGCCAAAACAATACTGAGTAAACAATAAACACACATGCATGTATGCATACACGTGTCCCAGCACCAACACCAACAGAAAAAAAAAAGACAAAACAATGCCGAAGGATTCACCACACCCAATTTCAAGACATACTAAGGAGTTACCCTAATTAAAAACAGCATAGCACTGATACAAAGACAGATATGTGGATTAGTGAAATACAGAAAAGACTCAAATATGAGCGCACACAATTATAACCATCTTGCATTAGAGAGAGATGCCAAAAATATACAGTAAAGAAACATTTTCAATAATTGGTACTAGTAGAAATGAATGCCCACACATATTAGTAGACTAATATCTATCATCTTGCAAAAACAACAAAATAATAATTAACTCTGAATGTTTTCCAGAGCACAACAGTAACCCGAAATGTGTCAATTTCTAGAAGAAAAACAAAGATAGTATGTGGCAAAACACAGATGGAGAAAAGGACTCTACATAGAACTCCATTCTAACAAAAATTAAGTCCAACAAGTGACAAAGGGGGTGTCATAAAACTAAAATGTTTTGGTACAGCAAGGAAACAATCCATTAAGCTAAGAGAAAGGCCACAGAGTGAGAATATTTGTGAGCTTTTTATCTAACAGAAGACAAGTATCTAGAATATATAAAGGGCTCAATAAAAAGTCAACAACAAAACAAAACAAAACTGGCCTATGGATCTGAACAGAGATAACAAAAGAAAAAATTTCCATGAAGCATCTTTAAAGGTGTTTGTCATCCTTAGCATTAGGCAAATACAAATTAAAATTATTTTGGGATTTCATCTTCCTCTAGTCAAAGTGGCATCTATGACTGGGGCAGCCGTCTGGAGTCACCACAGACAAGACTTACGAGTGACACAGCTGTCCACTCCTTGGCCCTGTTCATCGCTGTCCTGTTTACAGGAGCCAGGAAATGGAAACCACCTGATGTCCTTCACCTGATTACTGGATAATGAACATATGGCACATATTTACAATAGGAGTCTATTTAGCTGTAAAGAAAAATGGAATGATGAAGTCTGTAGGCCAGTGAACGGATCAGGAAAACATTATACTGAGTGATGTAAGCTAGACTCACAAAGAGTTAGAATGTGTTAAGTATACAGCCAGAAATGACTACAGAAGCCAGGGAAGTAGACATGGTTCAAGGGGAGTGGAGAGGAAGAATGACCTTTAGAGAGGGAGAATGGAGGACTTAGGTACTATGAAGAGGGAAATAAGGGAAACAGGTAACAGACTTTAACTGGGTAAAGAAGGTAGGGTAACAGATAAGTTACTCTCTGGATTTTTGAAAAAAAAAAAAACATAGAGAAGCACGATATTTTATAAGCTTACATAAAATATACAATGGTGTGTGCATGTGTATGGGTGATAATGCTTTCCCCAAGGGTCAAAGACTATCAAACTGAAAACTCTAGGGGCAAATATGCAAATTTTCGCTTCAAGTTGTCAGGGGAGTGAGAGACTGCCCAAAGCGCACATACTATTGCCATTGTTTTTAGTTGACCCCAGAACTTGAAGGTAAGTCCTTATTGCTTAAAACATCACACACACTGGACACAGAACTTGGAGAACTTAAGGTGGAAGTGACCTGAAAACCTCTCTGAAAGACAAATTGTCATAGTATGAGTAGGTACAAGCTAGAAAAAAAAAAAAACAATCAATAGTTCTATCCAGATTTGAAGCTACAACAATGACCATATTGGCAAGATACCCCCAAAAGTTTGTTCAATAGTGCCAATTGTATCTAGGGTATGAACAATGCTCATTTAATTGAACTTAAGCTCCCCTACATAGGAGGGAATTCCTGCTTTGCACTGTAAGACAATCAGCTATGGCTAGAGGGGTCACAGACCCTAGTTCTGCCTTTTCCTAAACCAATGTAATTTCTGTTGAATTCAAATATGTATCCCTATAACCAAAGGTAGGTACAATTCTGATCCATCATCAAAGAAGCTTCATTTTGCATTTTTGAGACTAGTTCAGAGAATCACACCTGGGAAAAACTCAAGTGACTAACCCAGCGATGTACAAATCCATCTGGTACGTCTACAGTGCAACCACCAACATCTAGTGGGTAAAATATGGGAAAAATGGTGGGAAGATTGTAAGAGCAGAAGTATAGGATGCCTACTGTTGAGGATCTTCTAGAGCTAACAAGGAAGATGCACCCATGAAATCTCAACAATATGGCTGCCTAAATAAGGTATGGGTAATCACAATATCGCCTGACATACTAATGTGGACAGGGGAAACTTCACAAGCCCCTGGCCCAGAAAAGATTAGTTGCTATAGGCAATTAATGGCTGCTAAGAGAAAGGAAATCAATTGCTACTTTACACAGCTTACCCAATCCCAAACAGTCAACCATAAACATACAAAAAAAAAAGCATTATGAAACAAACCCGTATGTGGTAAACATGCATATATATGTATGTGCATATATATACATATACACACGTGTGTATATTTGTAACAGTAACAAATTAGAACAAATAATACATTTGAAAGGAAGAGGAGAGGGATGCAAGAGGATCTGGCAGGAAGAGAGGGAGAGGTGCAAATGATGTAAATAAAGTATTCATATATGAAATTCTCAAAATATAGAAATATTAAATTTTAAAAGTAATTATTTTTATCTCTGTATATTTCTGCCTTCTTTAACTATTATTGACTATTTAGTTTTTGTGGCACTTCTCTCTAAATTTTCCTATCATTCAAGTATCATTTGTCATTTGCTTATCACATGATAGATGCCACATGTGCTAGGGATATAGCAATTAACAAAGTAGATTGTTTCCTAACCTGAATGGGGATTTATTCATTAGCAGGAGACACACATTAACAAAATGTGTGTTAAAATGGTTAAGTTATAAACTAGTATGTGTATACACTAATGTAGGAGGTTCTTCTGTCTATGTGTTGATTTCATTGGTTGAATAAAGAAAACTGCCTTGGCCTTTTGATAGGGCAGAACTTAGATAGGCGGAAAGACAGAACTGAATTCTGGGAGGAAGAAGGCAGTGTGGCAGACACCATGGTTCTCCTGCCCAAGATGGACGCTGGTTAGACTCGTGCCAGTACGTCACAGTCAAGTGGCGATACACATTAATGGAGATGGGTTAATCAAGATGTGAGAGTTGGCCAAAAAGAGGCTAGATATAATGGTCCAGGCATTAATTTAATTAATACATTTTCTGTGTGTTTACTTTGAGGGTTAAGCAGGCCAGGTGGCGGGACATGGCCCACACCCTCCTACTACAGGTGTAAGCTAGCCGGACTGGATGGAACAAAAGGACCTGCTCTCCCTACTACAATATGCAAAGACATCGGACTAAGTATGTGCATGATTCTATATCCAAGTTCTGCAGCTGTGGTCTCAAGAACCAGTGGGTTGAAAACCGTAGCAAAACAGGGGCCTGAGGATATGGTCAGTCAATAAAGTTTTCACAGCATAAACATGAGGACCTGAGTGTGAACTTTAATACTTATGTAAAAACGCAGGTGTGGTGGCCTGCATATTAAGACCAGCCCAAGGAACATAGAGACAGGAGAATACCACAGGTGTGCCGGGTGTTAGTGCAGTCAATGAGCTCCAATTCAGTAAATACTTGTCTCTTGACAAGTATAATAGAAAGCAACTGAGGTAGACAGCTTCTGCCCTACACACACATATACAAGTACACATCAGACATATACACACACCGCACAAAATAATTAAAAGGAATTGCATCTACACATACACCCCCCCCACACACACACAAGTATAAAACAATTCAAAGGAACTGCATCCACACTAAATTTAGTATCCTTCTTTTCAGTTTGGAGCATGTCCTGGAACTAGCTCTTGCAGACTACTCTGGCCTCATGCTCACAGAGATCCACCTGTCTCAGCCTCCTGAGTGCTGGGATTAAAGGTGTGTACTTGGTGATTTACACTATATCCTTTTAGAGGCCCATGTATGTACGTATGTGTGTGTATATATGTATATGAGTGAGCTACCAGCTAACATATTTATATATTGAAAAGGTGAGAAACAATATTAAATATAATTATTACTTAATCATATCTCAAATCAATAAATAAAGGTATATTTTACTGAATAAAATGTAGAATCCTCTAAACAATATGAAGACAGTATTTTTTGAAATAAAATCATATTATTTTGTGTGTATAAGTGTTTTGGCTGCATGTATGTCTTTGCATCAAGTGTGTGACTGGTGCCCATAGAGGCATGAAAAGAGCTGGAGTTATGAAAGGTTATGAGTTGCTATATAACTGTGGGAACTGAACCCAGGTCCTCTGAAAGAGCAGTCAGTGTTCTTAGCTGCTGAGCCATCGCTCCAGCCCCTAACAGAATCTTTTAGAAGTTTAATTTTTAGTTCTAAAAAATCTACAGCATTTCTGAAATATCTGGGAGAAATTATTAGTTTTTGTTTGTTTTGTTTTTAGATTTACTCTAAGCTGGGTGGTGGTGGCACACACCTTTAATCTCAATATTAGGAGGCAGAGCCAGGTGGATCTCTGTGAGTTTAAGGGCAGCCTGGTCTAGTGAATTCCAGAACAGCCAGGGCTGTTACAGAGAGAAACTGTCTTGGGGAAAAAAAAGATTTGAATTTTATGGGTATGAGTTGAGTGCTCATTCATCCCTATATGTATGCCTGATCACCATGTGCAATGCCCACAAACGTCAAATAAAGGGCGCCAGATCTTATGGAACTGTAGTTATATACAGTTGTTAGCATCCAGGGGATGCTAGGAACTGACCCATATCTCCTGCAAGAGCAACAAATGACAGAGGGTTCAACACACAAGGGCATGGCTTCAACAGGAAAAAAAAAAATAAAAACAAAAATCAGATGTAAACAAAAGCAGAAGCCGGGCAGTGGTGGCGCATGCCTTTAATCCCAGCCCTGGGGAGGCAGAGGCAGGTGGATCTCTGTGAGTTCGAGGCCAGCCTGGTCTACAAGAGCTAGTGCCAGGACAGGCTCCAAAGCTACAGAGAAACCTTGTCTCGAAAAACTTAAAAGAAAAAAAAAAAAAAAAAGCAGATGGAAACGGAAAGTATATATACAATTTTAAAAGAGAAATATCCATCAGGTATAATCATTATTTGACTTGAAAAAACAGTAAACAATGTATTCTTCTTAATATGTGTACTCTGATGTCCCCACCCCCCACATCTCTGCTTAGTTAAAGCTGTTATCCTGCATGCTCTTTAGTAGTCTCATACTCAAAACCCATGCCTGTGAACAAAAAGGTAACAAAGTTTTCTTCAACAGCCTGTAGGCTCACAAAATTGAACCTGTTCTTTTATCTGCCTGTGCTCATTTAGCCCACCAAGCAGTCTTTATTAAAGCTGCAACATCAGGCAGTCAAAGTTCATTAATACCATTTATATAATCTCTGCAATTTCAATTAACTCAGCAAGACATTCTACTACATGATAACAGTCTCATTAATTCAATAAAATCCCATAACTATTAACAATATGGTCGATGTTAAACGGGGTGTCACCTAGTACAAAATAATAGCTTTAACAGCTTGTGATGAAACTGAAGGCTTTTACCCCTTAAATTTAATACGGTTAAATATTCAATCCTTCTACAGCAAGGTATTATTTCTCTAAGAAAAAATCCTTAGGAATTTAACATGTAGAGGGGGGTAATCAAGTCTTTTAAAGTGAAACCCAGGTATAAGATTTCAATATTTTATATTTAGTAATTGATAGGCTTGTTTCAACTTATCTAGAAATATAATCTTCCACACTCCTACATAGTCTTTAATATAAATACACTGGTCTACATACAACAATGATGGAGTACGATGTTACATTATCTTCTCTGTATAGAACTTGTTTCCATTATGGAAGACTTCCCTGATTTAGTTTACCTTTTTAAAAAGAGAACTAAAGAAAGAAACTGAAGAAGACACTAGAGGATAGAAAGACCCACCTGCCCCATGCTCATGAATTGGTGTAATTTATATTGTAAAAATAACCATCCTAACCAAAGTAAGTTATAGATTCAATGTAATCTTAATCAAAATACCCACAAAAATCATAAAATTTGCATAGAAGCATAAAAAACCCTGATAACCAAAGCAATCCTGAACAAAAACAATAGAAAAATTACTATGATGGATGTCACGCCATCCAGTGGCAGTATAATATTTACTGTTACAGTAAACGAAGGCAGTGTGATTCAGCACAAAAACAGACCGGGAGAGCAAGGGACAAAACAGAGGACTCAAGTGTGAGTGCTGTATTCCGGAGCCTCTCCATCCCCATGCTCATCTTTGAAGCTCTAAATGTAAAGGAACTATGGCATATTTTAATAAGATACATATCCCAGACTATTACTGAGATCATACATTAATTTAGAAAGAAGAAACATTTGTATTTAAAATTTCCCACTGAAAAACATGCTATTATTTTTCTATTTATTTAGCCATTGCTTTAGTACTTCAAAGTCATTTACAGTTTTCTTTATACAGTTTTTATAACTTTATTACCAAATATATCTGCACACATTTGAATGAGATGCATATCTTCAATTTAAATTCTAAACGGCTACTGCTGGGCTGTAACTGACATGAACACATGCGACAGAGCTGGATGAGGAAAGGCCTAGCAGTTCTGGCATCAACTGTTCACACTCAACAACAAAAGGCATGTACACAGTAGTAGCAAACATAGTTCTTCATACAGCTGTATGGATATTCTGACTCAATAGGGTGTCACCTGTAAGATATTTTCCTTACCTGTTTATAAAGCAACTGCTCATTTTCTCTAGCATAACAAAACAGAACATCTGTAAGAATTTTTCTCACATTTTCTTGTTGGAAAAACTGCATTTCAGGAAATCTGAAAAAAAGAAAACAATGAACACATATTGAACCTAACCAGCAGTTTCAGGAATATCCAAGGTCTGCAGAACGTTTCACCTCAGCTCTGATCAGCTATGACAGAATTAAAGAGGCGATAAAGAAAAATAAAAACCATTAAATTCCACAGGCACATGATATCCTTCAATAACTAAACATTTCATTCTTTTCATATAAATGATTTTTTTCATATACTTAAAGTAAATGTAGGAATTATAGTAATTTTAGAAATAACCCAATCAACCTTTTGGGGGGTGAGAAGTTGTTTTGTTTTTAGCCTATTTGGGGGGTATTGTCTGTTTCTTTCAAAGAAACAGTCTGGTCTCACTAAACAATCCAGTCTAGTGTGGAAGTGGCAATCCTCCTGCTTCAGTTTCCTGGATACTATAATTATATAGGTATGTGATCACATATAATCACCCCATTTGGTTTTTTGAAAATATGCCAAATCATTGTAACTATTTTTTTGGTATCAGGATTCCAATTCTACACTGCAGTACCATCAGTTTCATCTGATTAGAATACAGAATTAAATGGAACACAAGATAGTAAGTCTTGATGAAATGTCTTTGATTGACTGTGAAATATAAAATGGTAGATAACCTGCTTGAAAAGGGTTGAATCAGTTATCTGGGATGTGACAACGTACAACTGAAAGAAACCAATGAGCAAACACAGCAACACACATACAATGGAAGGACCGGAAGCATGTCATCTCTAAGAGTCAACTGGGTTCAGCCAACAATTTGTGCAGAAGAACATGGAATATTAGCATGAAGGGCAACTAGATCAGACAGAAGGATAAGAAAGCAAATAAGGTGGTCAGTGTACCAAACAGATAACTGGAAATAGAAGATAAAGGTAAGTTACATGAAACAGGAGTATGGCTTTGGTATAGAAAAAAAGGCGGGCCAGGTTTGGAAAAAAGGTCTAACTGAGTAACATAATTCAGGGAGTCCACATTTTTTTTATTAGGGGAGTGATAAAGACTACTGGCAGAAATAAGCCTGTCAGTAAGCTGTTATGGGAAGAAATAGAAAGCTCACAAATCTAAGGAGAAAAGTCTGCGTTTAAACTCATGCCGCCACATTTCCAGCTGAAACAAGGACAGCTGGGAGCTGTCCCTATGGAGCAGGAGAGGTAGTGCTCATCTTCTCAGCAAGAGGGCAGCATGGGGAATGGTGGGCTTTGAGGACAAAAACTATCATTAATCTGGGAGTAAAGGTATTTTAGTTGAGAAAATGGATCTAGCAGGCTGTGGAAACACAAAACTAAGAAAAAAATTAATAGAATGGGAGGAAAACTACCTACAGCATGGAAGCATATGAAGAACATGGAGGAAAGGGGCATTACTACTAATTCTAGATCTTGTTGGCATAGGGTATTACTACCACTAGAGCATGGAGGAATAGAGTATTACTACTACTTAGAAGATGAAGGAATAGCTCATTACTGCTACCTAGAACATGGAGGCAGAGGGCATTATTGAAAATGGCAAGTACTTTCCAACGGAGTCATTTAGAGACTAGTAATATCTGAGTACTCCATATTACTAAAGCTTACTGCTTTTTTTCTGGAGACCTTGGCTGTTCTGTGCTTCAGACCCATCCAGTGCTGTCTAACTATGACTGTCAGCAGTTCCTATAGTTCAGGCTATACTTGTAGTGGAGCTATATTAGGCAGCAACGAGGAGCAATTTTTTTTAGATCCTATTTCTTATAAAATTAAGTCAATTTCTTCTGAGTTTGTATGACTCTTTTAAAATATTCCTTTGATGAGCATGTATGTTAGACTCAGATTTTCACACATCCTTAGCAGCAACAGAACCTCTTTGGGGGTTGGGAAACAACGTAAGAATCTGAGCAGGGTGAAGGCACAACTGTGCATGAGCCTGCTGTGACAACCTCCAGATACCCTGACTCCCCATTGACCTGCAGGCAGTAATCAGGATAATGGATAAATATGCAATTAATGAAGTAAACTGCTATTCTTAGAGAAATAGTTAAGGAAAGAATAGAGCATTTTAGTGAGGAAATTTCTGTGTCTGTCCCTCATAATGTGACTTAAGCTTATTTCCGTTGTTAAAGTAGATGCAGGAAAAAAATTTGCATCAGCTGGGTCAATAATTTTGTGTGATGCTTTTTTGTCTATTATTTATCTATTATTTAGAAATGTTTTATGAGCACTGACAAAAATAAGTACAGTTTGGGTGTTGTAATACAATGATCATGGAAAAACAATGAAAACTGATATACTAACTTTGCCGAGTATGTTTATGAATTTTGTATATAGCGAGTGTTTGCCATCTAAATATGAAAAATTAAATTACATTCTATACAATTCATGGTTTTATTTAAAGTCATACTAATCACTTGGGAGGTTAAAAGTAAGAGACCTATATGAATTAAAATTCAGATAGATAATTTAAATTGTTCATTATTAGTAAAAATTAACAAAAAATGGATTAAGCACCAGCATGTTATATGAGCACATCTACATGTATACTCTCCAATTTTCAAGGACCAATTCATGAAATTTCATGTTGCCCTATATGTCTTATTTTTTTTGAGAAGTATGATTTGATCTTCAAAATCCTTTGAAACCACAGCATTAAGTAACTGAGGAAGAAATACACAGGAGATTTCTGAAAAGGAAACACAAGGATGTGCTTTCTCATAAGTTAGAAAAAGAACTGATAATCACATAAGTGTTACATTGGAAAAATCCAGAGATAATCCAGTCCAATTCAGATCAATTAGCAATAGAGTGGAGCCGAAAGAAATTCGTAATGGCCAGTGTGAGTGGCCAGACAGCAGAGCTCAGCACTAGGTCATTTCATCCCTATGGTTAAAAGTAAGCCTGAGAGCCAGGCTGTGGTGGGGCAGAGGCAGGTGGATCTGTGTGAGTTCAAGGCCAGCCTGGTTTACAAAGATGGTTCCAGGACAGCCTGAGTGGTTACAGAGAAATCCTGTCTCAAACCGTACATCCCAAAGCTACCGATTGAGTCTCCCCTCCCCCCCCAAAAAACCTAAGTAGGACAATAGGAGGAAAGAAAATTCACAATATAAATAGAAGTGAAGCCAAATTTAATTATGATATTACTGAAAAATCAAAGTCCAAGAAAAGTTACTTTTATATTTGGCCAGAAAAATGAAAATAGGATTGAAGACAATTTTGTAATACTATTCAAAGAAATGTATAGGATCAATGCAAGCATCATATTAAACCCTATGTCATTTACAGTACGTACAAAAAAATCATATTTACAAGCCAAGGAAGGTAGAAGCCAGCCAAGGCCCACACAGCACCCCACAACCCTAGAGAACAGGTGCCACTTTGAGGAGCAGGTATGTGGAGGAGAAATGGGAGACAAGCAGAGTGGTGTGAGCACTGCGGAGAGAAGCAGAGCTGAAGGTGCAAAGGAAGTGACAACAGGCTAATATGAGTGGCCTATATTGACACCTGGGACCAAGATTTGTCCAGGCCTGAGCTGTGGCTGGAGGCCATGTCTGGGGTCTGTGATGATGTTTGTGGCCTGTGTTATTATGGGAGGCAATGGGAGTGCTGGTCCCTATAGCCTGGAAACAGGAGAACATTCCTGGCTCTCTCAGTGGAAGAGCTGGCCCCACCCACACCACACCCTACCCCTGCCAGCTGCAGCAGTGGGAGAGCTGGTCCTGTACACAAGAGACTAGGTCTACCCCTCACCTTGAACCCGGGAGAGACAGCCCTGATCCTGGCCTGAGTGTAGTATTCCTAGTGAAGGGTCTGACTGACAAATTCAGCTTCCACCTAGGCCAACATCCAGGGATTTGAGTTGGCCCACCCCAATGTCTTCCCGATCTGTGACTTGTTACAGTTTGTGAAAGGACTGGTCCTGTGAAACCATAGCTGCAGGATCTCCAAGACTCAGGGCAATGGCAGGGTATCTGAGAGGAGTTTCAGTAAGTCCAGTGTTGATGATGTATCAGAAGCCAAAGAGGCCTTGAACCAGACCAACAATTCACTGCAATGAACATTTACAAGTAAAGTTGTTTGGGCAACAATTAAAGTAGTATGGCATTAAAGGCGTGCGCCACCACCGCCTGGCAGGCGGATCTCTGTGAGTTCGAGGCCAGCCTGGTCTACAAGAGCTAGTTCCAGGACAGGAACCAAAAAGAAAAAGAAAAAAAAAAGTAGTATGGTATTGGTATAAAAACAGACACAACAACCAACAGAAGAAAGCACTGTCTTTTGATATTTGAAAATGAGAAAAAGAATATACAAAGGGAAAAGAAACAGTCTTTTGGCGAGTGGTAGTGTTTCACACCTTTAACCCCAGCATTCTGGAGGCAGAAGCAGGTGGATCTCTGTGAGTCTGAGGCCAGTCTGGTCTTCAGAGTGAGTTCCAGGACAGCTAGGGCTACACAGAGACCTGTCTCCAAACACCCCCCTCCTCAAAATAAAAAAAAGAAGTAAAGGGTGAAAGAAAAGAAAGGAAGTAAGAAAGGAAGAGAAAGAGAGAGGACATTTGATATCTATAGGGAAAAGATTAAAACTGGGACCTTATATAAAAACAAGACCTTGTAAATTTTTTTTTAAATGATGAAATTTTAACATAAAACCTGAAAATTACATTACTAGGAGAAAATCTGAAGAAAGCTTACACTGGCCTGGACAATGACTGTTTTTAGATTTGACTCTTAAAGATAAATGGCTGAGGAGATATTTCTCTAAAGAAGACACACAGTGGCTAACAGACAAATGAAGGACTTTAGACTTCCTAGAAAGTAGGGATCTGTAAATCAATGAGATATCACATCACACCTGACAGAATGCATATTCTCAAAAAGACAAAAGAATGAAGTATTAGTGATAACATGCAAAGAATGGAATCCCTGACTATTGTTGGCAAGGATGTAAATTAATACTATCATCATAGAAAATGGTATTAAGGATCCTCAAAAATAGTATTTACTTCTTCACATGGGCTGTAAGATCTAACATATCAAAGAAATCTTTGTATTCCTAGTTCCAATATAGAACATAAAACATATGCTAAGTTATCAGCTCAAGCTAAATATACATCAATGGATGAAAGGTTGAGAAGAAATGTACTATGAATATACAATGGAAGAACTTTCAGCATTAAACATGAAGTTTTAGTGACTGCATATAAATGGAAGTAAGGAAAATAAGCTATAAACAGAAAGGCAGAACCTCCATGTTCTACTTTTCTGTGCAATCTAAAACAATGGAACTTGAAGGTTATGGGATGGGGATGAAGCTCATTAGTAAAAGTGTGTAGTACTTCGCTTTCAAAAATAAATTAAAAATACTGTGTGTGTGTGTGTGTGTGTGTGCAGTTATGTGAAAGTAAGAGCCACAGAGAACAAAGGCATGGGGTCCTCTAGAGCTGGAGTTACAGGTGGTTGTGAGGAACCTGATGCGGGTGCTGGGAATTGAACTGATGTTCTCTAAAAGAGCAGCTAGTGGTCTTACTGCTAAGCCACCTCTCCAGCTCCCCAGTACTCAACTTCTTAAACTGCTTATAGTCACAAATGAATGTGGCCAAAGTAAAAGGCTTCTGAACGTGTGATTGCAAAGAGTTAATTCAAAATAAAAACCATAATGAATTCAAAGTGTTTCTAGAAATTGCATCAGAAGATTTTACTATAGACAAATATCTAGATTATCTTAATAATTTTCATAGAACAAAGATACAAAAAATACTTCCTAAGCAAGAAATGGGTTAAGAAATGAGTGAAGCAAAGAAGGGCTTTGACCCCAAATTATAGTACATAATTAGGTAATTAAAAGGATTAAAACAGACAATGCATTGGGCCTAGATGAATTAGTGAAGATGTAAGTATTCAATAAGATGCCCCAGGAGAAAAAATAAAGGCCCTGGCAGGGTTTATAGTCATGAAACAGGACAACAAAGAAGCACAGAAAGACTTGTTGGAAAAATAAGTAATGTAGTACCCATATTTCAAAAACCAGAAAACTACAATAAACACTCATCCAAACCTGAAAATGAGTTGATAAAAACTCCCTAGTATACCATCAACCACTAAAATAACTACAATACCTACTGAGGTGTTTATTGTTTATGTAGTATAACACAGAAGGAAAGCACATATATTAGAAGACATGGATTTGAGGGAGAGTGGACAAGAGTATATAGAAGGGTTTGAACGGAGAAAAAGGGAAGAAGGAATGTAGTCAAATTATAAAACGGACAACCGGGCGGTGGTGGCGCACACCTTTAATCCCAGCACTCAGGAGGCAGAGGCAGGCGGATCTCTGTGAGTTCGAGGCCAGCCTGGTCTACAAGAGCTAGTTCCAGGACAGGAACCAAAAACTACGGAGAAACCCTGCCTTGAAAAAAAAAAAAAAAAAAAAAAAAAAAAAAAAAAAGGTAAACAACAAAAGTCTCCAATATAAGATCGTGTTTAAACCAATGTCTGTTGAAAAGTACTCAGGATTTGGAAGCCAGAATGCTCTTCAGGAGAAGGTGACTGGTAAAAACAACCCAGGAACAGCTGTCTGCAAGGGCTTCAGTGACTAAGGAAAACATTATATACTAAGAAAGAAGGGAATGGTGCCCCTACTTTGTAGGACAAATATTCTGATACAATGGAGCCTCTGGGCACCCTAAAACAGAAACCACATCTAACAAGCAAGGTGACATTGCCAAGGAAAATCCAGGCGCAGTACAGAAAGAGTGATTTTATGGGTCTCCTTATCTAGAGCAGAATGAACAAAGAGCAAAAGGCGTCCATGTGCAAGAAGCTGCTGACTCTTGGCAAACAGTGGTAATGCTTTGGCACTTTTGGCATCAAATCTAGGATACAGACGGAAAATAAAGATTAAAGATGAAACCAGAAGCTTATCTGTGAAACACTTTTGTACTAACTTAAATAACACTACAGACAATTCTTCGGGGGGGGGGGGGCTCCTGAAAAGGCATAAGAAGTGTGCCCCCCCTCCCGGTGCTCTAACAGGTGGACTACTGGGTCACACTGTACCTGATAGCCTCTCACAGCAATCACTTACTTGCTCTAAAACACCAATACTTCCAAGGAGAGAAACACTGAAAGTACAGATTTTAATTGTCACCACTTTCTAAATAAGCTGCAATATGCAATTCATTTATGTCCTGTTCAATTTGTTTCATATGTGCTTTGTGCACTGAAAGTATTCAATAAACATTTCTTAAACTAAAGAAGAGTTGAAAGAATTAAGTAAATGGATAACCACACATATGCCCACCATGGAAGACTATGAGAATACCTAAGAATCTGGAGCTTAGAAAAAGTTGGGAGTACAACTGTAAATTTGTACATAATTTTAAATGATAAAATTAAATGTGTGAAGAAATTATGAAAGAATAAGTAGTCTTTATTCGAATTTTTAACTTCTACAACAGATGAGGGTCATAGTAATTTACCAAAAAGTAATTGCTAAAAGGATAAACACAAGGAAATCACACCAGGCTCCTATGAAATGAGAGCCTGGGGTGGGAGGATGAAGCAGAAGAAAGACTGAGTAGAGTTTTGTTGATTTCAATTTATTTTTAAAATTAAAAACACATGATGTGAGTTTTAAAAGTCAAAGAAATGAAAGTAGAAGTCGTTATGATGACACGCCATGGGGAGAATCAGCAATACACTAACGAGGAATGGGAGGGGCTGGGAATCCAGCCTAGAAGACAAGTGAAGGTGTGGAAAGGTGGGGGAAGTGAGGAGGTGCAACTGTCACTAACAAGGTTTTCATTTCTACTTCTTCCTGGTTCTGCTAAGCTGTGAGAAACACACTGAGCCTTCTACCCTGTTGTCGTCTATCCTCCAAATGTCTCCCCAGTAAAACAAAAGTGAAAAACTGGAGGGAGGGAGACATGTGGGAGGACATATGCACACTCTGTATGTAAAACTGTGTCAAAATTGGAAACACAGACTTTATTTCAGTTTAATCTGAACAAAGCATTTTAAAAGGAAATTCAAATCATTATTCCTAATGATGCACCAAAGTACCTTCAAGTTCAGATCTGCTTGGATGTTTTAGGAAACCTGTTATACTATCAGACTACTAAGTAGGCTCCATCCCAGAGATGCAGGAATGGTTTAACGTAAGTAAATTAGTAAGTGGAATCCACCAAGTAAACAAATTGAAAGGAAAAACCCATGGTCATCTCATTAAATATAGAAAAGACCTTTGACAAAATCCAACACCATTTCATCATAATAGTACTGGAGAGATTAGGGATTGAGGTGACATACCCAAACATGATAAAGGCAGTTTACAGCAAGTCTTTAGCCAACATCAAATTTAAATGGAGAGAAACACAAGGCTTCTAAAATCAGGAACAAGACAAGGTTGTTCACTCTTTCCATAATTATTCAATATGGTACTTGAAATCTTTTTTGTAATGATTTATTTATTTCTATTTTATGTGCATTGGTGTTTTGCTAGCATCTATAGTCTGTGTGATGGTGTAAGATCCCTGCAACTGGAGTTATAGGCAGTTGTGAGCTGCCGTGTGGGTGCTGGGAATTGAACTGGGGTCTCCTCTGCAACAAGTGCTCTTAACCACTGAGCCATCTCTCCAGCCCTAATATTTGAAATCTTAACTAGAGCACTAGAAGACAACTAAAGATGAAGGGTTTGCAAACTGGAAAAGAAAACCAGAAATATCTTTATTAATGGATGATATGATAATATACATAAGTGAACCTAAAAATTCCACTGACAAACGTATACAGCTGATGACATTTTAAGTATCTGGATACAAGATTAACTCATAAAAATCAGTAGTCTTCCTACATACAAGTGACAAATGGACTGAGAAATAAATCAGGGAAAATTGCCTTTCACAAAAGAATCAAATAATGTAAAATAGCTTAGGATAAATTTGATCAAGTAAGTGAGAGGTTTCTATGATAAAAACATTAAGATGTTGAAGAAATAAAATAAAGAAGATATAAGAAAAAGGAAAACTATCCCAACTCATGGATTGGATACTATTATAATAATAATATGTAGGATTAATACAGTAAAAATGGTCATCCTACCAAAAGCAATTTACAGAACCAATGGAATCTCCATAAAAATTCCAACACAATTCTTCACAGATTTCAAAAGAACAATTTTCAGCTTCACATAGAAACACACACACACACAAAACAGGAAAGTTAAAACAATTATGAATTATGAAAGAATGCTGAAGGTATCACATTCCCTATTTCAAGTTGTATGACAGAGCTATAGTAATAAAAACAACATGTACTGGCAGAAAAACAGACATGGTAATCAATGGACTCAAACTGAAGACCAGGATATAAGCAAACACTGCCATGGACATCTGATTTTTCTTATTAAGAAGTAAGACAGAAACACACACTGGAATAAAGACAGCATCTTCAACATATGGTGAAGGTCAAACCCGATGCCTGCATGTAAAAGAATCCAAACAGATCCATATTTATCACCTGGCACAAAACCCAACTTCAAATGGATCAAATACCTCAACATAAAACCAAACACACTGAATAGAAGAGAAAGTATAAAATAGGTTTTAATTCATTACCAGAGGGAAAAACTTTCTGAACAAAACACCATTAGCACAGGCACTAAAATCAACAATTAGCAAATAGGACCTCATGAAGCTGAAAAACATCTGTATGATCAAGGACAAGGTCTTTCAAATATAGCTGTAGCCTAAAAAATGGGAAAAGGTCCTTACGAACTATACATTTAATAGAGGGATAACATCTAAAATTTATAAAGAACTCAAAAAGCAAGACATCAAGAAAACAAGCTAGTTTTAAAAATGGGGTACACACAGACCTAAAGAGAATTCTTCAAAGAGGAAACTCAAATGGTTGAGAAACACTTAGTGAAATGTTCAACATCCTTAGCTATCAGGGAAATGCAAATCCAACCTACTTTGTGATTTCATCTTACAGCTATCAGAATGGTTAAGATCTAAGTGACAGCTCATGCTGGCAAAGATGTAGAGTAAGGGGAACACTCATCCACTGCTGGTGGGTGTGCAACCTTGTACAGCCACTATGGAAATCAGTGTGGCAGTTCCTCAGGAAGATGGGCATCTATCTACCTCAAGATCCAGCTACACTACTGTTAGGCATATACCCAATGGATGCTTCATCCTACCACAGGGACGGACATTAGCTCAATCATGTTCACTGCTGCCCTATTCACAGTAGCCAGGAATTGGAAACAACCTAGATGTTCCTCAGCAGAACAATGGATTATAAAAATGTGGTAAATTTACACAATGAAGTCTTACTTAGCCATAAAAAAATTAAATCATGAAATTGGCAGTGATAAATTTAAAAAAAAAATCCTGAGTGAGTTATCCTAGACCCAACAAGACAAATGCAGTGTGTATTTGCTTTTATGTATATATTAGCTGTTGAATCAATGATAACCAAGTTACATCATGTATAACCCAAAAGGTTAGGTATAGCGTAAGGGTCTAGGGTAGACAGAGAGCCCTCCTTAGGAAAGGGAAATAAAACAAATAGTTATGGATGCATGGGAGTTCTGAAATAGGAGGAAAAGTGGGAAAGGAAAGAGGAGGTAGGGACAGGGAGAGACAGCTGAAACTAAGATCTACTTGAGGGTACTATGGAAACCTAATACAATAGAAGCCATCTACTATCCGGATCTAAAAGAAACTGTCAAGTAATGAGATGACAAAGTCCCAAATGAACATTTCTTTTTACCAAATGAAGCTTCCAGTACTGGGACTGGGTTACATCTAATTGAGTTGTTGGCCAAAGGGGTCCCATGGGAATTTGACAAACCATCTTGGCTATTGGCAAGACAGGAGACTACTTTCCACAAATTGACAGCATGGCCACACTGGTGAAAACAACACCTATACCTCACTGAACAGGATAACTACATAGAGCCTTTACTCCTACACTCTAGTGTCTTTGGCACAGGAGGGTATTTTGTCTGCTACCAAAAAAGAAGTGTAAACACCAAACAGATACAAACCCTTTGTTTGACTATAGTGTCCTGTCTGCAAGATACGCTAGTGTAAAGGGGGCACAAACCTTGTGCGAGTAACTATTTGGGAATTCGATCTGATAGGCAAGTGCATTGGGAAGGCTTGACCCAATGGGTGTGGTCTTCTCTGGGGATGTGACCCAATAAGAACCAGGGCAAGGGATTGCATGCTCTCTTGGATGCTGCATGGCTTGGGGCTTCCCTTTAGTCATTTGAGAATGAGGTTACCACTGCAGCAGTAGAGAGATGGTCCCCGAGTGGGGCAGCTGGTGATACAACTTTGACTCCTCGTTCTATCTTATAATTATTGTGTGATATTAAAGAAAGGTAACACAATCCCTAGACTTCCCTCTTTACTTGGCACCCACCTTGGGTCTTGAACCATGACCCTGAGATTAAGTGTCTCATATTCTACTGACTGAGCTAGCTGGACAGTGGACCATGCACAGTGCAGACTAAGCTGCTGGAGCATGCAGAACTACACCAACTAGAACAGTAGCCCCTACTTCCTGGAACACAGTACCCTCCCACCCCCAGTAGTTGTATGAAGGAAACTGATTGTAACCCCCTGGATCTGCATAATCTGACTGTGGCCAACACCAAAGTGAACCCAGAAGGGCTGTTATGATCTGGTGACCAGTTTCATGGAGATTACCATTGGGATCATTGTTGGAGTGGTGTTTGGAATGGCATTCCCCCAGTTGATTGGCATGCTTTTAGTCTGTTCCAGTTCATCATTCTGAGTCGGTGTGCAGTGCAGTCTTTCAAGAACTAGGGAAAAGAGGCCTGCTTTTAAAGGAACTGCCACAGTCTCTGGAAGACTCCCACAGAATGCCAGAGCACAGCCCATAATCTCTCTGCCCTGCTCCTACCACCACTCCCCATAACCGACACTGTTGCCCAGTGTATGTCCTGCCTTTCAGCCCACATCATGTGTAGTGTCCATCTTGTGAAGCCATGCTGTGCCACAGTAAGCAACCAATATGATTTGACAGAGAGCCCACTCCATGAAAATAATCCCATACCCCAAACTGCCCTGAACCTAGGATAAAACCAGATACACTGTTCTAAATATAAATACATAAATAAATAAAATGACTTCTAATAACATTTTGCTATATATGCAGATCAGTGCTTTGCTTTGCCATCATCAGAGTAGCTTCATCCTGTAGCAGATAGGACAAACACAGAGACCCACAGGCAGACATTAAGCAGAGAATAAGACACCTTGCAACACTCAGCCCTAAATGGGATGTCTCCATCAAATCCCTTCCCTCAGGAATCAGGGAGCCCTTCTGAAGAGGAGGTGGAAAGACAGTAAATGCTAGATGGGGAGGTACACACCAAGAAAAAAAAATCAACATAGTCAAAGCTCATATGAACTCATAGAGACTGAGGCAACATGCATGGGTCTATCTTAGGTTCTTTGCATAGATACTATGACTTCCAATTTAGTGTGTTTATGTGGTTTATGAGTGTGTGAACAAGTGTCTCTGTTTCTTGTGCCTTCTCATGAGCCCTACCTTCTGTTAGTTTTGTTCAATTCCAATGTGTTAATTTTATTTTATTTATTTTATTATTATCTTATATAATCCTGGATATTTTCTAATGAGAGACAGGAAGGGGTGGATTTGGGTGGGAGGAGTAGTAGGGAGGAACCGCTAGAGAGGAAACTAATCAAGATGTATTATTTTAGGGGAAAAACCATCTATTTTCACTAAGAGGAACAAAAACAACAGCAGCATGGGAAAACACATATTTCTAAGTTCTGTATGCAGCAATAATAATTATTTTGCTTTTACCTTAAATGTGAAATGAGAAGGACTGTGGGCCATTGGACAGAGGCACTGTTTTCCTGAAGTCTGTTTTCTCCCCCTCTACTATTTAAGAAACACACACAGGTTGCTGACAACGCGTGGAGAGCGGCTTGTGTTGTAGTTTTCACTTTCTCGGCTGTGAACAAGTGCATATGTGAGGCTGCTCGTGAATGCACAAGCGTGTACTTTGTCTGCATTAAATAAAATCACAACACGAAGCACATCTCTTCATTCATGTGTGCCTGCAGTCCACCTCAAGGAGACTGAAAATATAAATACAAGCTGCTATTTTGGTGTGATCACATGAATATGGCAGCTTGTATTTTTTTCCCCTGTAACATTTTAACACTGGGCAGATTGTCTGCATTAACACACACCAAAATCAATTCTGCTTTAAAATTGCTTGTAAAATACCCCTTCCCCCAGAGGAATTTGTTTTTAATTTAAATAAAAAATAGATTCTAAGGAAACTGTGTAAAATATTCCAACATTTAGGACATTCTGGGAGTACTTCTGGAGAAAAGGAATGAAGGCTAAGGTAGACTTCACATTTAAAAGACTAGTAATTAAATAAATTAGTTCTGTAAATTGTTTAGATAGTACTAATATATGAGGGTTTTCAACAGTGGTCTACTTGCTATCAGCACATCACAATGTAATAGAGAATTACACTTGATCAAAACTTACATAAGTCTCATAAATTATAAAACTGGAGACTTCTCAAGGGGAGGGAAAACAATGCAAACAGTCAGCATATGCCATTTCCATATGCAATATGAGTAAACCTAAAACATATTCATATAATACACAAAAATAACAATTATCTATACAGTGCTATTCAACAGAGCCTTCTGCAAAGTTTGAAACACTCTACATAGGTCTGTCCAATAGCTCTTAAGATTTAAATGTGATTAATGTAAATGAGACTTAATTTTAAAATTTTATTCAAAATTACCTTAGTTGCTGATAATGTGATTTCTAACGAAGTGACTAATACATATCTTCAGGTTGAAAGAGAATATTGCTATTATTTATTTATTTATTTATTAAAGAATTCTGTCTCTTCCCCACCGCTGCCTCCCTTTTCCCTCCCCCTCCCCGAATCAAGTCCCCCTCCCTTGTCAGCCCAAAGAGCAATCAGGGTTCCCTACCCTGTGGGAAGTCCAAGGACCACCCACCTCCATCCAGGTCTAGTAAGGTGAGCATCCAAACTGCCTAGGCTCCCACAAAGCCAATACGTGCAGTAGGATCAAAAACCCATTGCCATTGTTCTTGAGGTCTCAGTAGTCCTCATTGTCCTCTATGTTCAGCAAGACCGGTTTTAACCCAGGCTTTTTCAGACTCAGGCCAGCTGGCCTCGGTGAGTTCCCAATAGAACATCCCCATTGTCTCAGTGTGTGGGTGCACCCCTTGCGGTCCTGAGTTCCTTGCTCGTGCTCTATCTCCTTCTGCTCCTGATTTGGACCTTGAGATTTCAGTCCGGTGCTCCAATGTGGGTCTCTGTCTCTGTCTCTTGTCTCCTTTCATCGCCTGATGAAGGTTAATATTCAGGAGGATGCCTACATGTTTTTCTTTGGGTTCTCCTTCTTATTTAGCTTCTCTAAGAACCCGAATTACAGGCTCAATGTCCTTTATTTATGGCTAAAAACCAAATATGAGTGAGTACATCCCATGTTCCTCTTTTTGGGTCTGGCTTACCTCACTCAGGATAGTGTTTTCTATTTCCATCCATTTGCCTGCAAACCTCAAGAAATCCTTGTTTTTTTCAATACCACTCTTGGGAATATACCCAAGAGAGGGAGGCCTTATCATACAACAAAAGTATATGCTCTACTATGTTCATAGCAGCATTGTTTGTAATAGCCAGAACCTGGAAACAACCTAGATGCCCTTCAATTGAAGAATGGATGAAGAAAGTATGGAATATATACATATTAGAGTACTACTCAGCAGAGAATATTGCTATTATTAATGAGATCTCAAAATGACAAAAGATTTTTTTTTTAAAAATGAGGATACAACGTTTGTTTGGGCTATATATAAATTATAAATAAAAGCAAGCTATAAAATAAAAATATTCTATCTTGTAGACTCACAGAGGAAATAGAACTATCTAAGATGTTAACAATGACTGAGAATAAAAAAGATCAAAAGTTAAAGATGATGATGAGGAAATCCTAGAGGCAAAGAGGTATACTTTTAAGTATGGCCGAAGTTAAAAGGAAAATACTAACTCAAAGAACTTTAATCATCTACTTTAGGAGACAGAATATATCTAAAGAAAAGATGAGACTATTTGGCAAAGCTCATAGTATGTTAATCTACAAATGGTACTATAGATGTTGTGTATTTTTAGAATAGACCTTGATAGACCAAATAACATATTTCTTTGGCATCTAGTATGAACATGCTATTGCATCCTGAACTCAGTTATTTTAAATAATGTTAAAAATTTAAAATTGCTAACATTGGAGCTTTTGAATTAAAACATGGCAATTTTTTCCCCCAGAACAATCCAAACTCTAAATTAGAAATTTTAGAGACTGGATTCCTTGATTTACCTTGTAGCAACATTTTGTTTATGTAATAAAAATTGGGATAGTTACAACTTCATTAGCCTGAGATAAGGAACTGAGATAAGGAGAGCTAGAAAGCTAGAGGCCTGACATTGTCAGAGACAGAATTACAATGGAAGACACTGGAAAAGTTGCAGAAGGTTAAGTATTTGTGATACACTCTCTTGCAGGTTTGCAGCTCCAATGAATAACTTTACTAGCTAAAACACTACTTTATTTTGCATGCATGTTGAGCATCCCTAATTAAAAATCCAAAATCAAAAATTTTGAGGGTTTTGAATCAATATTCAAAAAGTTTTGAATTCTCAAACATTTAGGATTTGGAATGTTTAGACTAAGGATTACTAACTGGCAAGTTCTAAATAGACAGTCAAAATATGACATAATTTGCTCGCAAGAACTTCTGGCAAAAGGACAATAAACCTTAAGGGATTAATCCATACAAACTTTGGGAGGTAATTACTATTATCCCAATTCACAGAAAAGTACAAGAAGAGAGAGAGAGAGAGGATATTGAGAGTATTTCCCAAGAGATAGTGCAGAGAGAGGAAGCTGGTTTGTAACAGTGATAGAACATTTACTGTGCCAAAAGAGGTGTTTTTCATATGACTGCTAGATAGACTACCAGAACAGGTTATTCACACACCTGAACAGCACCCAGAGGAAAGCAAGAAGGATAACCACAGTAAACTGGAAGGAGAAGGATACAGAGTAATTTGGCTAGAAGGCAATTCACATATATACAGAGGATAAGCTGTCCAAGTATTATCAATATAAATAATCACACAATACAATCCTTTTAGAATAATGTGAACTATCAGAAATTGATAAAGCTAGCATTATTTGGTCGATATTCACTTTAATTTGAATATTTTGAAATCTTTAAGAAAAAAATTTGTGGAATCAAAATTTATTTAGAAAAACAACTTTGCATTAAGTAAGTAGAAAACAAGACAATTTAGGGTTCTTTATGGATCTCACACTGTGGTAAACTGTAGAGAAGTAACACCGTTCTGAATCAGTGGACAAACACAGCTCTACCTACGTTCTTTTGACGTCCTGCTCAATCATGGACCGCAATTCTTTATCCTGGAAGAACTTGTTCCAAAGGCTCTGGAAAATGAGAACAACCTAATTAGAACAATCTCACACTGTGTGACTTTTATGACTTCAATTTAATAATTTAAGTGATTGAATTATTATTCTCAAAGCTGTCACTTTGGAATTCTGAGATAGGAAACCTGGCAGAAATAATTTCTATTAAAATTTGCTCCAATTCAAAAGCTTACATTTTTTTCAATTGTCCTTACTGTATACATTTTTGAAGGTTCTATCATCTCTGTCGGATGAAGGGCACTTCCACTGCTCTTTTCTTCCCCAAGAGGCATTTACATTTTCAAAATGTAAACTTGGGGAAAGTCTAAAAATTTCTTAATGATGGGCAAAGGTGGCACACAACTTTAATCCCTTCAACTTTGGAGGCAGAGGCAGGCAGTGCTCTGTGACTTTGAGGGACAGCCTATCAAGTTCCAGTCTAGTCAAATCCAAGTAGTAGGACCTTCTCTCAACAAAACAAAGGAACAAGTCCAACCATCTAAAAATTATGTAATAGCTTATGATGATATAGCAAAGTTTACATCAGAAAATTACTAAGATATCTATAAAATGAGGAATTTTTTTCCTCAGCTACATACACAGGTGCAGAGCAGCAACAAGTGAGAAAGTTATATAGTCTCTGTCAAGTAGTAACTGCTACACTCCACCAGGATATGAGCTTCTGCACAGTCACTACAGGTAGTTGCTTTCTTCCAGCCATAGTCCTGCCCAGTGTGGACTTCTAAGGTGTTCCTTAGGTTTTTTTTTCCACTAAAAACTGATGCCTCCTTCCTCATCACTTTAGAGTTAGCTCCTACGAGACCCCTTGCACTTATAACACACACTCTTGCATGCACACACGCACCAACACACCAGCCCCTACATGTCTCAGGGACTGAACCCATGTGATCAGGTCTGGAAACAAGTACCTGAAAATTTAATTTTGAACATGAAAAATTCTTAGACTGTGGACACAAGCCTATAATTAGCAGTTAATTATTCAGACTGAAAGTTAGCCAGGGACAAATAGACAATCCATTTATTTTCCTATGTTCTAATGGATTGATGTTTTTAATTAAATTAGCCAAATTCTGGCAAATTTTCCACCAAGGAAAACAGAGTCCAAGAAAACAGGTAGCCATTTTTACGCTGAAACACAGCTTGTATTAATGACAATATGGTTAAAGTCAAAATCAAGTATATAAATTTTTAATAATAATGAAACATATTTTGGAAGAAACAGCCAACCTAAAATTGCCATTTACTTCTCAAAAAAGAGTATTCCTACATTTAAAAAGCAAGAAATAATTTATAGTCCAGTGGATAGGTCCAGAGAAATTGCTATGGGGTAGATCTGACAGTTCCTACAGCCGCTGGGTTGACAGCTTAGCGTCTTAGCACTATTGGGAGGTGCAGAACCTCTAAGAGCTGGGCCCACAGGTGCTGAGTAGATGCCTCAGCAGATAAGATGCAAGCATGAGACCCTGGGCTTGAATTCTCAGCGTCCACATACAAAGCTGAGCATGGCTTTCTGTGGCTCTAACCCCAGCAGTGGGGAGCAGAGACAGGTGGACCCCAGTTAGCTAGTCTAGCCGAAAGCAAGCAGGAGTTTTAGTGAGACCTGGTCTCAAGGGAACAAGGCAAAGAATGGTAGAGATGGATACCATGTCCACCTCTGACCTCTACAGATGTGCATATGTACACGCGACACACACACACACACACACACAGACACACACACACATCAGGATCTAGGTAGTTCAGCATTTAGAATAATGAAAACACGGCATGAAATACATTGTTTGCATAAGGATTTTCAGATAAGATACCCTTACCCTACGCAGATGACATAAATCATTAAAGCATGATTTTCAGAATGAAAAGGTTGGAACAAGAATAGAGAAGGGCTTAGTAGTTTAGAGCCCTGGTTGCTCTTGCAGAGGCCTTGGTTTGGTTGTCAGCAACCATATGGTGGCTCATAACCACCCATAACCGCCGTCTCAGGAGATCTACTTGACTCCTTTGGCTTTCAAAGGCACCAGACACACAAATGTTACACAGACATACATGTAGGCAAAACATTCATACAAATAAAATAATGAAATAATTGAAAAAAGTAAACATAACAAAAAGGAACATTACTCCTTCATCTTGTGAAAGGGGATTGTTGATCATCAGATCCTGTTGGCCAACAGCTTTCCTTGGATTAGTGATATGCTGGTAAAGAAAGAGACATATCAAAGATCAGAGGCTGGTGAACTTTAAATTAAGCATATGAAAATAACTGCATTAGTTACATTTACTCTTTACTTACTATTTCTTTAATACTGCTATACCATGCTCTTAGTTCTTTAATTCTACTTATCCATTGACTTTTGTCTTGAGGAAGAACACAAAGAAAGAGCTATTGGGGGAGAGAAAAAGAGATAACTTTATAAAAAGTAAAATCTACTAAGTATGAAAACCAGGTTAAATAAAATTGCTTGAAAATATAAAGAAACACTCCATTCGTGGTATGTTCCATTCAATATAACCATTTCAATTCCCAATAATATGCTCATGGATATATTAAAAATAGTTAGGATAGTCAAAAACTAAATAATCAATGGTTAAAAAAGAATTAAAAAGTTAAATCACAAAATAGATTTAAGCTTTCTTCAAGATTTATTCTAAAAAGGGAGGAACACAGACAGAGGTTCATTTCTAATTGTCCTGGAACTGGTAGGTGGTAGGAAGCTAGTGCAGGTAACACCTGTAAGCAATCCCTAGGTCTGCAGGACAAGGAGGGATCTGAGGGTTGAGGGCATGAAGTGATGCTGCTCCTTTAACAGCACAGAATGTAATTTACAACTAGCAGTCAGCTTATCAAAGTAACATTCTTAAAATGACAAACTTGATTTAATTTAATACATTAATAAAATGAATCCAGACTTAGGTCTATTTTTAGTAAATGAAATATACTTAAAGTTAAACAAGAGGAAGTGAGGGTGGGGCACAAATATTTGAATACCAATTTTCTAGCAGCAGGTCTCTTGTCTGCCTCTTAAGAAAGAAAAATGCATTTTCATTATTAAATCTAAATTATTAAATCTAGAACCATATAATACATCATGTATTTCTTATTATTTTGATTTGCACAGACTTTACATGCTCAATTTATGCAGATAGTACTAAAAATACTGATAGAGGTCATTTAAAAAGTAAGTCTACACTCAAATTCATTCATTTTAGAGAACAAAAAGGGCTAAGTTTTCAAAGCAATTAAAAAGATGACTACAGATTCCATTACTGCTCTGGTCACCAATGCCCCCTCTCGGAAGGAGAATGACCCAGTTTCCTTCTGCTCTCCTGCTTGCCCTCCATTTACGTTTCTAAGAAAAGAATGTCAAGTCTTTTCTACCTGCTCTTTAGTGAGACAAAAGGAGAGTGACTAATGATAGCAGCTCAGGTAATAGGGACTTCAAGTTTACCCACTTCATTTCTCATGCCCAACTTCAAGAAAATCTAAAAAAGCCTCCTCCATGTAATTTAACAGTACTTCTCTGAAAAGTTCACCATTAAAAGAAGTAAAAAGAGCTACTTCAAAGGATTCATTTACTAACTCTGCTTGCCCCAGTGGCTCAACCTTATTAGTAAATGTCCTATGCAAGGTAAACACTAATGGTCTAAAAAGAAAAAAAAAAAAAAAGGAGTAAAATCACCTGGAAGATTTAGTGATCCCTGTGTGGTAATCTTCCAGGGCATAGGTAATGTGCTGATACACTCCCACCACCAACTGTAAATAAATATTTCCTTCTTACCTTCCAGCAGATGCTGCGGAACCTGCTGCTTCTTAGCTGCCCATTAATCCCCTTCTGTCTTATTGTTGCCAAGTAACTGTTGTTTACAAATAGTTCTTCCCATTCTTTCCTGTAGGAAAGAAACCAGATCAGTGGTGTCCTTCTGTTAAAATCCTTCTACAAGAGGAGTGCTACATGAAACTAATTTTAAATAGCCTAAGAAATTTAACTTCTAAAATGCATATATTTAGTGGTGTTCTGTGTCTGAACGAATGGCTGTCTTCTTGGACACAGTTCTTCTGTAGATTTAATGAATATGTAGATCGCTATAATTATCCTAGCTTCTGAAATTTGTAATGTCTATGGAGGCTATTCCATTTCCTCGAAAACACTGGTAGTATAGTTCAGTGAATAAATAAGAAAAATGACTCTTTATAAAAATATATGACTTATTTATATATTAACAAAAGTACACCTGTTTCCAAAATTACATAACAAAGAAATGGCCTGTTGGTTGTACCAACTTCTCACATGAACGAACTCTTTGAGTAACTCTGATTTGTTTCTTGCTAGGCTGGACAGCTAAATACAACAGAATAACCCCTTTTCAACAGTGCATGTTTCCTACTGAAATCTCCACAGCAGCTCATTACACCATCAGTGTGGAAATGTTAACAGGTGCAGAGAAATTCAAGACAACATAAAAACTGTTAAAGGCAAGCTTGAATACCTTGTAGTACCTGCAGCTGAGTAGATAAACAATTGAAATATGCCTCATAGGCATGCAGGCACCAGGGGCCCACACCTGCGCCTCATTAATATACAAGTAAATCTGCTCTACTGGGAAACAATTGGAAATTAATTGTCCCAAACCATTAACTGAGGTTGACTAAAGAAATTAGACCAACACTCCCAGCATCTTGCACCAAATTAAACGATAAGAGTCATTTGTCAACAGTTGAGGCTACTAAGATCTGCTTCATGAAATTACTCTTCCATTCCAAATACTACAATAAAATTTACTTAAGATGCAAAATTCAGTATCAAAACCAAAATCCCAGATACAATCTCTGAAGAAAGAAACCCTAAAGAAGAAAGCTACTGAAACCTCAAAAATACAAGGTCATCAGTGGCCGGATTCCATGTATGTTGAGAAAGGACAAAATAATAATATCTACCTTAAAAAAATGTTATAAGGACTGGGTATTTCCATGGCATAGGCATTTCAGTCTCCAATGTAGGGCAAGCAAACTTATTTTTACAAGTGCCACGATGCCTGCTGGGCACATGAACTCAAGAGAAGCTGTGGTGACCTACACAAGGCCTTGTAGAGATCAACTTTGTTTAAAATTCCAACAAGGAGTCTGGAGGAACTCGTGAGGCACCCAAGCATACCCGAGGAACTTTGTCAGTTAATGACTGCTTGGGGAGAAGTTTGATGGCTACTCTTGGTGGTCAACTTGACTACACCTGTAATTAATTGAAACTCAAAAACAGAGGGCACACCAGTGAAGGACTTTTTATTCAAATAAGCAAAAAACCACACAGCTTTATTACAGACCTTTTGAGGTGGGAAGATATGTTTATGTATACACATATATACACAGAGAGAGAGGGGGGAGGGAGGGAAAGAGGGAGAGAAAAAGGGAGAAAGAGAGAGAAGAGAGAGATTCTGTAAATTCTGTTACTCTAGAGAACCTTGACTAGTACAAAGCCATGGGTTGATTACCCATGCCCCAGTGGGTAAATCTAGGCCCATATATGCAGCACTAAATGGACTCAGTGTGTTAAATAATAAGTGTTTTCAATTCCAATAAGTTCTACACATACACTCATAGTATGTTTTTATGAATTTCTCAGTAATGTTCAAAGATAAGATAAAGAAGCACATTACAGAGATCTGTCTCAGCTTGTGAACAAATGAACAGATTTCAAATGTATTCTGAATCCCAAATTAATTTGTAAAACAAACAAACAAAAACAAGTATTCTCATGGCTTGGAAGCCATCAATAATTCTAGATAGGAAAAAGAAGTATGAACTAGTGACTTCCAATCTCTGGCTAGACCGCCATCCCATCGAGTAAAGTAGGCTTCTAAGGTAGTGGTAGGCTTCTGTGCCCCTTATGCAATGAAGCAGTTATTAGGTGTGATGAGTGCCTTGAATTGACCCTGTGCCTTGACTGGCACAAAGGAAAGGAGCCTGGAGCAAAGAAATTTGAGTATCTCTAAAATCTGCAATCATTTAAACTTATTTATACATATAGTTTAATTAAGGTGTAACACTGCAAATTGATGAAATCTCTAATGACGGAGGCACACAAAGGCCACAAGGTAATCTACTGTCTCTTCTATGGAATAGTATTTGACCAATAAAGTGATAAAAAGCAATACTTATACAGTGTCTACTAACTGCTTAGCATTCACAGAGACACAATTGGGTGTGAACAGACAAATCTTTAAGCCAATGATGGTAAGATTAACAAAGCTCTTGGGTACAAGAAATGATTTTATTATAATTAAAACTAAAGACTTAAAATAACTAAAATCACAGCTACAAGAATTGATCTATCTGAAGTTAAAGAGACTACAAAGGGCAAGAGAAGCTGAGCCAAAATAAATTTTTTTAGTGAGCATAAATATGAATGATAGAACTAACTGATCATGAACTTTGGGGAAAATAATATGAAATACTAAGGACTTGGTGATAGAGATTCTTAATTTATTTAGCATAAATAAATAAAAATTAGTGGGCAAATTTTGTCTTATATTATATATCAGATATACAGGGTAGTAGTGGGCAGATCTGAACTGCAAAAGCCTGTCAATAAATGCCACCAAATGATAAAAAGTTCATTGCAATATTGTAGACAAAAACCCTTTTTGGTTTGCTTGTTTTTGTTTTTCCTGACAGGGTTTCTCTATGTAGCTCACACTGGCTGTCCTGGAACTCACAAACTCACAGAAATTCACCTGCTTTTGCCTACTGAGTGCATGCATCACCACCACCTACACAAAAAACTTTCACCCCTATAGAAGCCAGTTTCTTTAATTATGTGTCTTTAACTACTCTTTTCAAATGAGGAAACAAATATTTAGAAAAAATTAACTACTCACAAGAGAAAAAGCAAATCAATGTAAATTAGGAAAAGTACCTTTAAGAATAAGTGAACTAAAGACACAGCATGATTCAGACAGTACAAAGAAAATGATCTGTCAATCAAGCAGGACAGATCTTATGTTTCTCCTTAGATGTGAGTTATCATTCCATTTAAAGGCAGAAAGAAGGTAAGTTGTCAAGAGTCCAACCAAGAAGATGTGGAATGACCACAGTGAAGAATGATCTGGTACATTTAAACATTTAAAATTCTTTACTTTTTTACTTTTTAAAGATTTCATATATGAGTAATGTATTCACAGATTTCCCTACTCCCCTTCTTCCCTCCAATTCCCTCCCACATATCCTCAACTCCCTCTCAAAGTCATGGGTTTCTTTTTAGTATTACTGTTTTATATAGATATAAACTAATACAAGAGAACTTACTAAGTCTGTTTGGTTAGTATTGCTAGTATGAATTATGTAAGGCTGATCATATTTAGGTGGGCTCCTCTTTAGGAAAGACATTCTCCCTCCTCAGCAGTCATTAATTGCCTGGAGCTATTCCCTACCAGTAAGGTTTTGGGTGACAGATTCCATTCAACCTGGCAGTCCAACTAGTGGTATCATTGTTTACATGTTATTCAGGCAATCATATCATTTAAGTTCATGGCTGAAGCTCAGACATGATCTTTCAACAGGCACCCTGGTCCTCTGGCTCTTACAGTCTTTTCTATGATGCTCCCTGAACTTTGGGGGTATAGACCTTGATCTTTAGCTACCCCTTTGAAAAAAGCATTAATTAGTGCCACTAAGTGGCAAATACTCTACCATTGCAGGCACTAGATCCCTGAAAACAATCAGCACTAAAACACTGATTAGCAGTGGCTGTCTTCGAATTAATTTGATAATGCTGATAAGTACTTGGAATTACACAGGTACTCCTCAAGGAGACCACTGTGAGTGAATAAAACTTGCCAAGTATGTAGTGACTGTTCCCTAAAAAAACTCCAAACCCAAAGCAGCAAAATAGCAAAATTTTGCAATTGTAACTGATGACTTCCCTTTCAATAAGACTTAGTTCCATAGTTAGGCTTCTGCAACGGTTTGTTTTGATTTTTGTTTCTGACATGAAAATCAGCTTGCTTTGTTTTGACAGAGCATCTTACTGTGTAGTCCTGGTGGCCTTAAACTCAGAGATCCACCTACCTCTGCCTCTTGAGTACTGGAATTGAAGGTGTGTGTCACAACACCAAAATCTAGGAAATTATTATGAATATTCAATGAATGAACACAGCTATTGATTATAAAGATATCATCTATTTTCTAATCTAGTTTCTAATTGATGTCTTCTAAATCTATTGTTCGTTAATTTGTCACTAAAGTAATGCATAATTATGTGCCAAATTTAGAGAAGAAAATTTTAATCAGTGATCTAGATTACGGTAAAATACAGGATACATCCATATTCTACAGACAGAGTGTGTTATATGTGGT
Source organism: Alexandromys fortis (assembly GCF_014885135.2). Lineage (NCBI taxonomy): Eukaryota > Metazoa > Chordata > Mammalia > Rodentia > Cricetidae > Alexandromys > Alexandromys fortis. Next base: position 2,346,405 of record NW_026068037.1, read on the forward strand.
AATTTCTACCCAAATTTTGGATATCATCTGGAAGTGAACAGTGTCCCTATAGCAGTGAGATTAAAAAACTCAAACAGCATTCAATAAAATCAAAAAGAGGTGGGTGAACAAAATTCAAACAACTATAGTAAGGGGAGTCTACAAAATACATAGAGTATGGTATTGGAAATCTTTACTATTTGGAGTTTTATGCAGAGTTATTTTGGTCTTTAATGACCCCAGAACTGCTCAGTAGGTAAGAAGAGAAGGGTTATCACTGTGAAAAACGCAAGCAACACAAAGTAGGAAAAGAAAATGAAGGCGGATTCTCAGGCTTCTGGGATGTGCAGTCAAAGTGTGATAGCACAGTAACTCTCAGAACCTGGTCATGCAGCAGAGGAGCAAAGGTCGAATGCTCTCATCACCTTGTCATGGTCAACAGCAAGGAATGCAGTTGACGGTACAGAGGAGATGATCTATGAGCAGAACTGAATATGAGCAGAACCAAAGAAGCACGAAGGAAGGGAGACTTGGCATAAAAATGCTTGCACAATTTTGTGTTCCTAATGTATAATATGAGATTTTAAAATTTATCATATCATCCATGACCATACCTTTTTAAGCAAACACAAAGGGAAACAGACTACTTTAAATCTGTTTCCAACGTATAGAAAACATATTAAGGATGTCTACCAGCAAAAGGAGTGTATCATAATTTCAATATTCTATGCAATATCATCTAAAGGAATGATTTTGAAAATACTAGTCAAACAGAACAAGAACCATCTAACTCGGAATCAACAGAAATATGGAGGGCATAAATTAAGTATGTCAGCATAAGACTACAGAGCGTGAGCGTGGCACGAGGTACGGTAAGCTGCAACACTAGGCCTGCAGGTGCCAAGATCAAGCAGACAAACACTGATGGTATGTGTAATTACCTCATTTTTAGCTTAAATCACAGGTAATGAGGGAACTCCGAGTCTCTAAAAGGCAATTAGTAACTCTACTGGCTTTTTGCTTCCGTTATAAGGAATTTTTAAAAAGTTACTCTTATTTGAAGCCTTTCTCCCTGCTCTGATAAAACATTAGGGCATATCCCTCATACATATGTACATACATACAAAAATGGAATGTACAATTACCCATAAGCTTAAAATAATTTCTTCATACATCTAGGTAAAATATGGTCTATTCAATGAGGTTTCACTGAGATAAAGGTGAAGATTAGTTTATCACATGGAGACTTGCTAAAATCTATTGAAATATTCTGATTCAGATTAGGAATAAATGAAGGCTAGAAATCTTGAGCCCAATCTTACATTCATTAGAATATAAAGAAGTGAATTAAAGTACAGTTGAAGACTCATAGCTATAAGACTTTAAAAAATAAAATATGTATCATATTCTTTATGTGACCTTAAATGAAAGATTACATTGAAACTGGTGAGCTCATTTAATCATACTTTTAGGAGAGGAATCAAGAAAAACTTCATTAGAAGGTTTCAAATTTTATAAAAATGTTTTATTTATACAAAGTCTTAATTGAATATAATATAATAATGAATATAATAAAAGTCATTATATTACTAATCAAAGGATTAGCATTTAGAAGTATGGTCAGAAAAGGTTCTTATGTTAGACAATCTCCGTGATGCCAATGAGAGTAACTTTGTATTTCATGATGTACTGGTATTTCTCAAATTCCTCCTGTGACTTCTACTATATCTCCTGAATAGCCTTTCCATTCAGCCTCAGTTATTTAATGTTTGTGGTATGGGCTTGATATATGACTTAGAGAATATGATAAAGGCGTATGCCTATAGGCATAGGCATATAACCTCAGGTTGTCAGGAAGCCTAGGGCAGTCTGAGCAGTACAAAAGTATTTAAAAGTGAGAGAGGAGGGCAAGACAGAGACTGAGCACAGGCAGGCAAGATAGAGTGGCATATCATATACTACATAATACCAGATATTCTGTAAAGGCACACTCATAGTATCAGAAAAAAATTATCTTCCATGAATTTTGCAATAGATGTTTATTTGCCAAAATCTGATGTCCTATTTGAAAGCCAAATCTATCTCTTAGAATATGTATGTTTTTCAAGAGTAGAATGGTTTCTAGGGTGACACACTATAACAATACATGTATCCTTTAAGTGTTTTCACTCAAGATGCCTTTAATAAACAGCAAATGATGGCACATGCCTTTAATCCCAGCACTTAAGAGGTAGAGGCATGTGGATCTCTGTGAGTTTGAGGTCAACATGTTCCACATAGCAAGTTCCAAGACAACCAAGAATATATAGATAGGCCCTATGTATTGGTTTATATAGGAGTGGCCCTCATAGGCTCTTAGATTTGAATGCTTAATTACCAAGGAGTGGCACCATTTGAAAGGATCAGGAAATGTGGCTGTGTTGGAAATACTACGTCACTGGGGATGGGCTTTGATATTACAAGGACCCAAGTAAGGCCCAGTGACTTTCTTCTCTTCCACCTGCCTGCAGATCTGAATGTAGAATTCTCAGCTACTTCTCCAGTAACATATTTGCCTCACTGCTACCATGCTCCCTACCACCATAATGGACTAAACCTCTGAAATATAAGCAACACCCAATAAAATGTTCTCTTTTATAAGAGTTAACATTGCCATGGTCATGGTATCTTTTCACAGCAATAGAACACTGACAGACACCCCCTTATCTAAAATAAATAAATAAATAAATAAATAAATAAATAAATAAATACTGAAAAAAAACCCAACAAAATACAGAACAAAACACTACAATGAGACTACAATTGACTTGACAACCTCCAGGTGAGCACTGTCCACAGGAACTGAGGTGAAAGGAATGCTTTGTATTTCACTTTCCACTATGACAACAATTACATATATCAACTAAGCAGCTGATATCTGGTTAGTACAAATAAAGAATTACAAATTTATTGTAATTAATTTAAGTAGCATCATGTAGCTCATGGCTTCTATACTAAGCTCAGAGTGTTTAAGAACACCACTCATACAGACATTCAATTTTAAAAGCAGCAACTATTAAAGTTCAAGGGATATGAACCCTTGAACAAAACCATACATGACACTGCTGAAGGAGGCTACTTGTTTGTTTCCTCACTACCAGGTAGCTCAGACGAGAAATAATCACAGAGAAACGCTATCATTTAAATCACTGCTTGGCCCATTAGCTCTAGCTTCTTATTGGCTAATATAATATATAAATTTAATCCATGTCCACCAATTTGTGTATTGTCACATGGCAGTGGCTTATTGGGTAAAGTTCCGGCCTCTGTGCTGTTGGTGGGGCTCCATGGCTTCTTTCTACCTCCACCTCCTTTCTCCCAGCATTCAGTGTAGTTTTCCATCTAGCTAAGTTTTGCCCTGCTATAGGCCCAAAGCAGTTTCTTTATTCATTAATGGTAATCACAGAACACAGAGGGAATCCCATATCTGTAGGAGGGGGTTGCTTGCTTGTCCTGGCTGTCCAGACCCAAAATAATCACACAGAAACCATATTATTTAAATCACCGCTTGGTCCATTAGCTCTAGCTTCTTATTGTTCCATCTAACACAAATATCAATTATTGCTCTGTCCTGTGCATCTTCATCCAAAATGCTGCACATCCACTAGTCACTTAGTAGCTGCCTCTGTTATCAGATTAACTGATTCAATATCCTGATGATTTTGCTTAATTACGACTACAGTTCAATAGTACTGAAGCCAGAAATTCGGTTATAGCAAGAAGCTAAGAGAGAAGACAAAGGTTTTGGCTTAAATATGTATATATATATATATATATATATATATAAAAACATGTTTCGGTGAATTCATGATAGGGTGTATGGTTAGAAATGTCATCTGTGGATGTATGCAAAGCAGAAAAGATGGGAGTTTCTTCTTTAAGCTCCATCAGCAGCCAGGTGGCACAGAAGCAGGCCAGATCATTGTGTTGTTTACTTTCCCAAACCTTATCCTTCCTAAAACCTCTTGCACAGAAATAATGATCCATTTCAGCCTTTCCAGACTGAAAAGACAGAATTAGACAGAGTGTGGTGAGTGTCAGGGGAGCAGAGCCAAAAACCTAAGTCACAAGAGGTCTGTCTCTAGTTCTAATATGGTAGAACTCTGCTGTCCAACAGATAAAAAATTATTTATAACTCTATCTTGAACTCTAATTTTATGTATTTTTTTTAACAGCATAGAGCTAAACATTATAGCATGCACATACACTAACAGTGACCTGGAGGACTAAGAGCAGGTGTTTCAGTTGTGAACTAAAGAAAAAGCAGTCATGTATCCAAGGAAAGGGACTCTCAGGGTAGAGGTTTCTATGTAGTTTACCCTCTGGTTTCAAATTAATGCTGGTCTTTTCAAAGATAAACATTTACATGGGCTTATAAGAAGGAGTTTACAACTGATTATACAAAAATAAACAAACCTAAAGCCAGCCTCTTGATAATAAAATAGGTTTAATGGAATTTCTGAAAGAAAAATAAAAGAAATAAAATATTGTCTCATACAAACTCAAACCAGTTGAGCTGTTAACATAGATTACTGTCTTAGTAAGTGTTTCTATTGCAGCAACAAAACACCATGACCAAAAAACAAGTTGGTGAGGAAAGAGTTTATTATTGTTATTCATCTCTGAAGGAAGTCAGGACATGAACTTAAATGGGGCAGGATCCCAGAAGGAGGCAGTGATGAAGAGGCAATGGAGAGATGCTGCTTACCTGCTTGCTTCCCCTGGCTTGCTCAGCCTACCTTTTTATAGAACCCAGGATTAGCAGCCCCAGGAATGGCACTAAGCACTATAGTCTGGGTCCTCCCCCACTGATAACTACATGAGAAAATGCCTTACAGCTGGATCTCACTGAGGCACCTCTTCCTCTGATGATTCTAGCTTGTGTTAACTTGAAACCCAAAACCAGTTGGAAGAGTTACAATTAAATTTTTAAAAGTAGAACATATTTTCAAAGACACAAATGATCAATAATTAGTTCAAAGAGAGAATATATTATAGACAGACACAAATACAGATTAGTTCAACTAATATAAAATAAAAACATCTTGATAAGCAATAGAAGCAGAATTGCTATAATATGGAGCCAGCATGGTCTCCATAATGATTTCCACGCTGGTAAAGAACATAAAGGGAGACTCTGTCTCAAAAGACAGAGCAAAACAAGACAAAGGCCAACCATCACCACCACAACAATCAAATTCTCATTGTTTCAAGAAGATATATTATTAATTTGTTAATTTTTTTCCCTTTGGTTCAAAGGTGGCCCAAAGATGGAAATTAGGACAATAGCTCTGACACTGGATCCAGGAATGAAAGCTCACACATTTTATGGTCAGAAATCAACCTTTAACTCTGAAGCTTGTGGTGCTGTTTTCATGAAATGAAAATAAAATTATCAGATGAATGTTAAACATAAGATTAAAAGAAAATCCCTCCCGTATAAACAATGGGTAACTATATGTAAATCCAATTCTTACATCTTCACATTAGAAACATGAAATTTTTTAAGATTTATTTATTTATTATGTATACAATATTCTGTCTGTGTGTATGCCTGCAGGCCAGAAGAGGGCACCAGACCCCATTACAGATGGTTGTGAGGCACCACGTGGTTGCTGGGAATTGAACTCAGGACCTTTGGAAGAGCAGGTAGTGCTCTTAACGGCTGAGCCATCTCTCCAGATGAATTTTTTTTCATGGAAAAAAAATATCAACTTCACCAAAAGAAAGATGATTAAAATCTAAAGGGAATTAAGAATTGGTCTGTGGGTCAACTTAAAATTGATCTCCGTACCTGTTAATTCTAAAGCAAAGTAGTGCTCTAGGAATCCTAACAGAATCATCATCCTCTTCTACTTACTATATCACGAGACTGCATTATATAATGGGAACAGCAAGGTCAGAGGAATGTAAGACGATTGGGTGATGAGGGAGAAAGGAGAATTTATTTAGGCTATTCTCTATTATATTTGATACAAATATAATTGATCTCAGTGAGTGAACATATATTCTTAAAAATAACCAAAAAGGCAAAATAATATTCTTGGAATGTTATTAGAAAATTGATTTTTAAATTTGAAGTGTCCAATAGCTTTTGCCCATTCTGTGCTTTTTAAACCAATGTTTGGCCATCATTTCACTGAGACAAAGGACACTCTAACACATGAATATAAAAAAATAGTGCCTGAAATTAAATTTTCTGAGTTACTGGTTACAAATAAGATGCATGAACATCTTTGTGCTAATTTTTTGGCTTAATTTTTAAACTTAATGATTGAAGAATGTTCACAAAAGAGTTAACTTTAAATAAAAAAACAGATCTACAAGAACTCTTCACTGGGTAAGTTATAGAACATAACATATTGACAAAAATAAGCAACTTTGGAAATGTTGATAATGAAGAGAAATCATTTTTTTGTTTTTCCAAAACAAATAAGACAAGATACATAAAAGCAGAAAATTCCCTAAATTTAATACTTCAATAAAAGTTCTTTAAGAGCACAAAATACAGGTTTTTGAGGAAACATTAAAAACACAAATAAATATGACTTTTTATTAGTAATAATTAGCTATGTTATTGTACTAATACTAAAAATTAAAAAAAAAACAAAGTAGTAAGGAATGGTTGTACACATAAACCTCAATAATCAGGAGGCAACTCCAGGAGGGTGGAGTGTCTGGATCCTGTCTGAGCTATTACACAACAAAGCTTTAACTATACAAGACAGGAGATAAGAGAAGAAGGGAGTGTGAGGAAACCTGTATGAATTGGGGGATATTCAGGTTTCCATAGAACTTTTAAGTAACAAGTCATTCACCCTTTTCAAAGGCACACAGAAGTATTTTTACGTTTCCTTTTAATCCAAGTAAATCATTTATTTAAATTCTGTCAGGATTCCTAATTAAATAATTACAACCTTTGGTTTAATGGGTAAAGACTGGTAACTGAACTTCAATGGTTTTCATTATTTTGTGTCTACTAAAGTCTGTAACATTGCACTTAAAAATTATTACTGGATGAAGATCTTCTCCCAGTCAGTGGGTTGCCTTTTTGTCTTAGTGACAGTGTCCTTTGCTCTACAGAAGCTTCTCAGTTTCAGTAGGTCCCATTTGTTCAATGTTGCCCTTAATGTCTGTGCTGCTGGGGTTATACATAGGAAGCGATCGCCTGTGCCCATCTGTTGTAGGGTACTTCCCACTTTCTCTTCTATCAGGTTCAGTGTGTTCAGACTGATATTGAGGTCTTTGATCCATTTGGACTTGAGTTTTGTGCATGGTGATAGATATGGATCTATTTTCATTCTTCTACAGATTGACATCCAGTTTTGCCAGCACAATTTTTTGTAGAAAGCTATCATATTATCTCGTTAAAAGGATATTTATAGATATAGTAATAAAAGTTTATATATGTTCACCTTCTATTCATTCATAGGTCACTGTTATAGCATCTAACAAGTAAAGTCATACAAGCAGCTAGTACTGCAGAGAAACAGACTAATGTCATAGTCTGTATGCATGTGCTGGCAATAGGCTTGTTACTTTTGACAAAACGTGAGCTGTTCTTAGGACCAGACAGAACATCTCTTCTACAGGGCAACCACATGCTAGAGAGCCTCTTAGGGATCTTCTCCAAGCTTACAAACGATCTTCTATCATACTCTGCAAGATTTTGTTTGGATGGTTACATAAGAATTTAAGATCAATGTCTGAGGAAGGACATTAAACTGGTCTTTAAAAAGCATAAAATATGGTTAAAAAAACAATGATGTCTTCTCAATTTTTAGACATTTTCCATTTTAAATGGTTAGAAGATATACAATCAAATTTTAACTAAGACTTCTAAAACGAGGCATTGTGTAATAACCTTTCTGTTGCTTTGGGTGCTAACTACAACCATGTTCTATTTGAATCAATGAAGAAAAACTACATGAAGATACAAATGCCAAATAAAACTTGGCTATTTTTAAAAAGTCTATAGAAGAAGCATTAGGTTCACAAAGCTACACTTAAGAGTCCCCTGATGGTGATGTTTCAGAACTTACTTGTTCAAGTTCCAGAAATTAACCTGTGATTTAAACAGTGCAACAGCTTCCCCTCACATAGAAATACTTTGTCTCAGAGACTGAGCTTCAAGATTCTTTTCAAATTGGAAATGGTGGAACAAGGCTTTAATCCCAGTACTCAAGAAGTAGAAGTGGGCAGTTCAGAATTTAAAGTCAGTCTGGTCTACATAGAGAGGTCCAAGACATCCAGGACTTATATAGTTAGGCTCAACTAAGACTTTAAAAAAAAGGAGATATTTTCCAATTTCCAAACCAATACGAAAAGCGCGAAGATGATGACGGTGACAAAGCAATTAATATTCAAATATTCAGTACCACTTGACACTTCTCAGATCAACCATATTTTATTATCCTTACTTACTTACTTACTTACTTACTTACTTACTTACTGTGTACACACAGGATAAGACTTGTACAAAGTAATCAATGCATCTGCAATCATTATTTCATCCTGGCACAGCCATATCTGATGGGAACAGCAAAAGTCATAAGGCCAGCACAGCTGGTTGACAAAGATCCAGCAAAGCTGAGTCACCTGATGGCTGATGTGCTACCTTTGGTTTTCATCTTCACCTGCTGCATATTTGGGTGACGTTTAATATTTGCACAATTTTGGGATATTGAATTTATGGAAAATTTCTTATGAATCACTTATGCCTTCTCCCAGGAATGAGCCTCTAAGCTTCCCCTGGACAGTCCTGAACATACTATTCCCACCCCCTACCCCGCACCCCTGCTTTAGGGAGATATCCTTATCTACTTGAAGGTCTTCCTTATGCCTTGGAGGTTGTGACACACATAAAAAAGTCAGAGATCTGTTCATGAGGCTATGAGACATTCTTGAAATGAAAGATATTCAAAACAAAGTGAACTCGAAAAGGTCAAGCTAGAGGAGTGGGCCACAGTTCAGACCACAAGCCTCTTCCCACTATCCACTCAGGCATATACAGCAACAAACTTAGATTAGCTAGTTACCTCTGCCCTACACAGAGACTCATATTGATGAGCAAAGAATGGAGGGGAAATATGATAAAGAATAAGATGTCAGGACCTCCCTTTCTTAGAAAGGCACATGCAGAGCCAGCTGGAGATAAAGCTTACTTTGGAGTGTCTAGGGTGTGCAAGCCTTGAGTCAGCTGTTAGGTGAAGGACAATCACACTATGACCCAGGGACCTAGAGACACTAACTAACAAGGAGGGTTCCAGGGGGAAGCATAGATCTCCCCAGAAAGAGGAAATAAAAAAGATTTTGTGGGTGGACTGTGGGCAGATTGGGATGAGAACAGGAGAGATCAGGTGGTGGGTTGGGGAGAGTGGAGTAGGAGAGTAGTGGGAGAGATAAATGGAATTGGGGGACTATGGGGGGCTATGTGGAGACTTAGTGCTGTGGAAACTACCTGGAATCTACAAGGCTGATGCTATAAAGACTGGGACACCAAGCCAGTCACCAAACCTTCAACCTACAATCTGCCCTGCCTAAAAGATGGGCTGGGGTAATGGTGGCCAACCAATGACTAGTCCAACTTAAGGCCCATGACATGGAGGGAGTATATTCCCAATACTGCCTGGAGAGCTAGGAACCAAAGCCTGGACAGCCTAGAGACCTAGGATAGACCAAACATGACTGGCCAAATAAATAAGTAAACGAACGAATGAATGAATGAATAAAAAAATAAAAGAGAAAGCCAATGAAAAAATTCCTAATGATATTCTGCTATACTGTTAGATCAGTGCCTAGACGAACTGTCATCAGAGAGGCTTCCTCGGGATATGCAGAGACCCACATTAGGCAGAGACCAAGGAATCCTGGGGAACTGGTGGATTGTTGGAGCCAGAGGGGTCAAGGACACTGCCCACAAAATCAACTAAGCAGGGCTCATAGGGGCTCACAGACTCTGAAGCAATAAACATGGGCTCTGTATGGATCTGAGCTAGGTCCTCTGCATACATGTTGTGATTGTCAGGTTGGTGTTAATGCAGGACTCCTAACAGTGGGAGCAAGGGCTGTCTCTGACCCTTGGAACCCGTTTCCTCCTACTGTGTTGCTTCATTCAGCCTTGATATGAGGATCTGTGCCTAGTTTTATTGTAACTTGTTAGGACATGTTTGGTTGATATCCCCAGGAGGCCTGCTCTTTTCTGAAGGGAAATGGAGGGGGGCGGACCTGGGGGAGAGGAGGTGGTGAAGGGAAGGGATGGGAGGAGTGGAGGGAGAGGAAACTGCCATCAGGATGTAATATATGATAAAGGCCAGGAATAAAAAACAAAAATAAATACCCAAAGAATAAGGTATCCAGTATAAGACTGATGTTACAAAATGGAACAGGTGCCCAATGCATTCATTTATATACCGTTTCTCAGTCCTTTAAAAACATGTAGGAAAGAGGTGTGTTAGTTAGAGAGCCCACAGTCATTTTACAGATATACTGGTCCTGGGTAACAGTGTGAGGATGCTTGGCATCTCATGAGGTCTACGGTATCAAGTGTCTTAACTACAAGAATGAAGATTTCTAGCCAGCAGTGGTGGCGCATGCCTTTAATGCCAGCACTCAAGGCCAGCCAGAACTATGTAGAGAAACCCTATATCAAATACAAAAAAAAAAAAAAAATACAAAATACAAACAAAAATACAACAAAACATATTTTTGTGGTAGTTTAGCTAACACAAAGGTAAAACTGTTACACAAAACATTGTTTTGAAAGCATGAAACTATACTTTTTTTTCTGATAACCTATTTCAAGTAAGTTACAAAGAGATAGAATGATTAACAAAAATAATTCACATTTCCAAAAGTAAGTTTAATGAATATTCTGATGCTGCTGTATTGTGGTTCTATTCTGCAAGAATTTCGTTAGCCAATAAAATCAGTATGAAAATATACTCTAGAGCTGTATTTTGGTGAATTCTGCATTTAACCTAAATGTCAAATTCAAAAATAAGCTAATTAAATTGTAAGAGTTATTGCCTACAGGGTACAAAGAAATGCTAATTCACACCTTAAATACTGTAAGACCACTTAATAGCAGCATTGGCCTGCCAACTATCAAAGCCCACTTTTGCAAACTATACTACTTGATCTTTTTACCTTGCACTTTTAAATTACAATAAATTAATATTCTAATATAACAATAACAGATATTAATTAAAAATATTTAGTTAACAAAATTATTCACTGTACAGCAAGTTGCAATCATTTTCAAAATAAAGTTATCATTTAATAATGAGATACTTTAATCTTTAAACTAGTCAAGGACAGAATAAACTAAAAAACAACACTGTCTTCAAATTAAAACATCTTTTACTATAATTTGTAAAATACCAATTATAAAATTTAGTACCAAAATTTACATAGATAAAAAGGAAATGAATTTCCTTTGTAATATCATTTCCACTTCTTTTTTTATTGCACTTGTAGTTTAAAATCATTATGCCATAACTATAGATTTCACATATATCAACACTCCTCAGTTATACACCAAGTTATGGATTCTTACATTTCTTTGGTATTCACCTCTGATGGTTATTTTGATCAGCTGTGACATGTCCATATAGGAATCTGTCTGTTATTTACTGTGTCACATTCCAAATTTCACATTGTACTTTTAGACTAAAAGGAGGATTTAGAGAACTGCAGCATTTAAAGGAAATATGGCGCAATGAATGTTTGGTGAGATACAAGCCCTCTATAGTATCACAGGAACAAAACCTTTTTGTACTATGAATGACAACTGGCCAACTGATAACTTATACAAACCTCAACTACTATAAAATAAAGATGTCACTTCAGGAATTCATAAACAGACTATAATAATCATATTATTCACAATTTTCCTATAAGTGCCTCCTATATACAGGGCCCTCGTGTAAAAGCTAACAGCATGCCTGTAAGCTGAAGAAATAAACGCTGCAGCTCCAATGTAGGAAATAGAATACAGACACAAAGAAAGCTCAATATGCAAATGAGTTGCCAAGTGTACAGTGTGCATATTCATGTCCCAAACTGTTGATATACACTATTAGAACTAACTAATTAATCATCAGGACAATGTAACACAATTAAAGACTTTCTTCATTTATCTGACTGCTACTTATAATGCTTAAATATACTAGTACTGAATTGCAGCCGTTTTCCTTCAAGGAAAAATCAGAACTTAAACATTTTGGTTAATCACTCAAATATTATTGGAAATATTTAATCTTTCTTTTTCTTTGTTTTTTTATGCAACAAAGTAAAAAATCATAACATTTACTAAACCAAAATCTAAGATTGAAACCATTAAAGAAACAAAAAGACAAAATAGGTAGTTAAGAATTTCTGATGTTCTGTTTTGCTATTTCTTAAGATGGCAGACTGCCAGATATTACACTGTCCTTACATATGATGAAGATAGGGTTATAAGTTCTTGTTATTCTAATACCATAATTTTATACAGGTTTGTGTCTTCTACGTTACCTTGTAAAACTGTGTGACCATGTACTTATCACTTACATATATGAATTAAAGGTTCCTTCAGAGTCTAAGGTAGAATTTGTTCTTTTCCCATTTTGACTTGGATCTCCTAGAGACAAAAACAAAAACAAAAAAAAAAATTAAAGTAACATATATTGCAAAAGTGAGTATTTCACTTAAAAAGCACTGTGTGACAGCTCTATGTATTGGCATACTAAAAAAAATTTCACAACAGACATAAATATTCCCTTTCCTATCATCCCAATTATCTTTTGTACTCTGTGCCTTTTAGGAAAACGTTCATGTGGATGTCAACATAAAAATCAATATCCAAACTCCTAATTTGCATGAGAACACTGCCAAAGTCATTACTAGCAGAAGAAGTACAGTATGATGCAGTTTCTCCATGAGTCAAGGCACATGGACCCACTAGGAGAGCCACAGAGGACACAGCTGGAAGCTGCTACCCTGTACAGCATCTCCTGCGGAGACAGGTAGGCGCACAGAGGGAGGTGTTACTTCAGAATGCACTTTAGGACCCTCTAGTGCATCTCAACATTTCTTCCAAAAGATGTTGCTAACTGTTAATGTTATGTTTGAACACAGAAATACAAAACACAAAATAAAATTTTACCAAAAGGCCTTAGTATTTTGTGGTGGTTTAAAAGAAAATGGCCCAAAGGGAGTGACACTATTAGGAGGTATGGCCTTGTTGGAGGAAGTGTGCCACTGTGGGGGTGGGCTTTGAGTTCCCCTATGCTCAAGATACCACCCAGTGTCACAGTCCAGTTTCTGTTGCCTGCAGAATGTAGGACTCTCAGTTACTTCTCCTGCACCATGTCTGCCACCACACAGCCATGCTCCCCACCATGATGATAATGGACAGAACCTCTGAAACCATAAGCAAGTCCCAGTTAAATGCTTTCTTCTGAAAGATTTGCCATGGTCATGATATTCTTTCACAGCAATGAAACACTGACTAAGACATGTTTCCTGTAATAATATTTTTTCACATAAAAAAATCAAGAATATTTGTAAAATTAAAATTTGAATGAATCAATATGTATGGACTAAGATAATATACAAGAAAATAAAATTTTAAGAATATTTTAAAAGCTTAGCAATATCCCAGGGTAAAATAAATTGTATAGGTAGAAATTTGAGTTTACTTCATTAAATATATATATATATATATTAAATACAGCTTTTAAAAAGCACTACAGTATTAAATATATCACTTCTTTCTCAAAGCAAGTTATGAACAGTATATAATTAAATTCTACATTTCTAACCCCTACTATGTAACTTTCAACATCATTTTATATTTAAAGCTTAATAATTAAATTATTTGTTCAGTTATATCTTATAATTTTGATTTATAATGAAATATCTAAGGTTTTTTATATATAATATATAGACCTGGTCATATCAAATAGTAATTGTGAAGAATTTAGTTTAAAAATGAGATTAAGTTTTTGTATATAATACTAAGGCATTTTGATTCTGAATTATGCCACTCATTACATGGCTTCTAAAAACTGAGAGGTCATTTGTATGGCAGTCTTGTGTTGGGTCATATAAAAATATTAGTTCTACCTCAGACTGTGCACCTATGACCAGCATTTTTAATGTTCCGAAACAGACTCGGTTCTCATGCTGAACCTTTTGATTCTTTTTTTCAAAGCATCCTTCCAGAGCATTTCTGATAATTTGGCTGTTTTATTTCTTTCGTTAAAAATTAAAATAGATTTCAGCATCCAAAAAGGGTGATGTTATTTAAAAAAAATCCAGAGCTTAAAATACATTTTATTTTCATTAAAAATTAATAATATCAACATGAAATGAAAAGATAGAAGAAACAGTATCTCAGTTAATTAAACAGAATTTCCTGAAACACATGCTCTTCAGCAGTGTGCAGTCACTTCCTGTGTGGCGTTCCACAATCAGTATAGAAAAAGTATTATGATACACATGAAAACCATCTTCTTTCTCCTTAAAACTAAAGATTATGACTATTTAAATATACAAAATATTACCTACAGAATTCTTGTTCATTTAAGCTGGATTTTATAAGATCAAATATTTTTTTTAAAAAACTCATTCAAAAAAGAAGTTGTGCGGCTTTTTTTGTTTTGTATTTTGAGTGTATCCTTATACAGCCTGGCTGGCCTGGAACTGGCTATGCACAGGAAGCTCCTACCTCTGCTGGGCTTAAAAGGCAACAATACCATGCCTGGTTCCTTTTTCTTTAGTTTGAAATTGTCACCAGTGAAAATGTCATATTAACTGTAACTTTCAAGGTGCCATAGAATGTAACAGGGAAAGAAAAAGCAGTTTTTCCTTATCAAAAACATATCAAATCCAGGGTTGAATTGTTTCACTAGAAACATTTGTGAAAAGATTTCAGAGTTTGTTATATGGGGAAAAGCAATGAAGTTTTGAAGTGAGAAAAAACTGCTTTATTCTTTGAATCCTATAGTTGAGTAATTACAGCAAATGTTAACGAAAACATCTGTTACTGTGAGAGAGCCTTAATTTTAGTATAGATGTTTTAGATTCTTATATTGGAGGAAACTTAATTTTTGAAAGGTTTCAAAACAAAAAAGACAGAGTTTGTAATTCTACAAAATTGTACATGCAATATGCTGTGTCCTGTAGGGATTTTCATTTGGAGGTGCTCAAAACCAGTAACTAAGAGAAAATCACCAACAGAAAGTTCGCCTTCCAGTGAAAGGGTGGCATGCTGAAAGCACATCTACAGAACAGGAAAACACCAAATGAAGTCTCCAAAATACTTTATTGCTCATTCTAATTTGCTCTTAAATGTAGTAGAGTAAGTATTAATTTTAAAAGGAAAGGACGTGTAATTACAGTAGAATATTGGAACCTATGTGTAGTTTCTCCCAAAATAACAACAGAGGGTGCAAGAGAGTTTAAGATGTTTTTAGTTGTTATTACAATTTGAGGACCAAGTTGTCAGATAACCAGCAATAATTGAAGCAAGAATGTACAAACTGATTTCTACTCAGGCAGACAGACAGACAAGACAGACAGATAGACACACACACATACACACTATTAAACTTACAGAAAGTATTCATATAACACAATTATAGAATAATAAATTTTGAAAAGTAATTTAACTAACAAATATATACAATTTTTGGAATACAATTCTCATTTTAAAGGTATTTCAAAACCAAGTGTACAAAGTGATCTGTATATTTTAAATCAACTTATATAAGTATGTGTATGAATTATATACAACTGTACATCATACACATTCATTATTATAATCTATGATTACAATAGTTTATATCTATAGATTCAACTGACGAATTCTTATGGCCACAAATTTTTGAGAAACACATACTACTGTTTGTTTTTATTATTAATTGCAATTAACTTTAGAAAATGAGTTCATAACAAAGTTAAAATAATTTGGCTCATCTCTTGTCACAAAATAAAGCTTCCAGTGTTGGGATTGGGTTACATATAACTGAGTTGTTGGCCAAAGTAGTACCATGGTAATCCACAAACAACCAGGCTGTTGCCAAGGCAATGGATTGCTCTCCACAAACTGAGAGCAAGGCTACATTGCTGAAGACAACACCTACACAACTCACTGAACAAGCAAAAGTTGAGCTGCTGCCTACATTGCTTTCATCTCTAGGTTCAAGCATTCTTTGGTAGAGGAAGATATTCTGTAGGATACTGAAAGAAAAATGTAAGCACCAAATCAGCCAGAAACCGTTTGATTGACAATGGAATCCTGCCTGTAAGATATAATGTTGGCACAAAGCTTGCAGGAATTACCAACTAATATCTAATTTGACTTAAGGCTCACTCCATGAGATGGAACCCAAACACTGCTTAGGTGATGAAGAACCAGGAATCTAGGGTAAAACCAAATACTACTGGTCTAAAAAATGTAGCAGTAAAATGATTCCTAATAACATTTTGCTATGCTCAGAGATCAGTGCCTTGGTCAGTCATCATCACAGAAACTTCCTTCAGCAACAGGAACAAATACAGAGACTCACAGCAGAGTGAGAGGCCTTGGAACACTCAGCCCTAAATGGGAGGTCTTCATCAAATCCTTCCCCTTAGGGCTCAGGAAATCTCCCAGAAGAGAAGGTAGAAAAAATGCAAGAGCCTCTGAAGAAGAGATGGAGGACCACCAAGAACACAAGGCTCTCTAGAGGAACATAATCAAAGCTCATACGAGTGCTGAGACTAAGATGGCATGCCCAGGGCTGGTATGGTTCTGTACCAGGTCCTTTGCAACACAACGCTGCCAGTTTAGTGTTTTGATTCCTGAGTGGGGAACAAGTGCATCTCTGATTCCTGTGCCTTCTCTTGAGGTTCTTTTCCTTCTGTTTGTCTTGAACCTAATGTGATTTTTTAAAATTTTATGTCATTATATTTTATTTTGCTATATTTTATCATTATCCCTAATAAGTCTGTTTTATTCTTATTTTCTCTAATGAGAGACAGAAAGGGAATATATTCAGACAGGCAGGGAGGTAGAAGGAAACTATGAGTAGCAAAAGGAAGGAAGTCATAATCACATAATAATGTGAAAAAGTAATCTGTTTTTAAAGGGGGACAGTTTTTAAAAAATCAGTTTGGCTCATTTGAGGAAAAAATACACTGTTAATTTGTGTTGGCTTAAATGAAGTATTTTCAAATAGTAATTTCTGACATATTATGTATTTGTTATTATGTCAATAATAATATAATTGTAACTTAAAATTTCAAAATGGGGATGAGCAGAGTCAAGATATTCTTTTAGCTTTACCTATACTCATGTTGAGATAATGACATTTATTAGTTCAATCCATGAACTGTTGAAATCATTCCAAGTGAAATTTTATAATAAATTTTGTATGGTTTTTATACACAAACATCTGTCTGCTTCAAGAAGAGAGAATCAGAATTTTTAAACTAGGTTAAGTAAAAAAAAAAAGTCAGAAAAACACTATAAATAAGTGCAGTTACTCAAATGTGCCTTTCGTTTACATCTGAAAGCACTGAATTTGAAAGTATCACATCATGCGAAGTATGAATACTGAAAACACTTTATAGTAGAGACAGGCTCAGACTTGTGAGACAAGTGCTACTGGCATTTTATGATTTAAGTAGTGTGTCGGGTGGGGTTTATGATTTAAGTAGTGTATCGGGTGGGGCTTTTGATTCAAACTAAGAGGATGGAAAAAATGAGGAGATCTGAAAACTTGTATCTTTTAAAAATGCTAGCAAAGAGTAATTAAATATTTTTATTAAACTTAATATCCTCAGAAAGAATATCATAAATCATAATTTAAAAATAGCCATGTGTTGACACATAGTAGTTAAAGGCAAATTATAATAAGGGTCAGTTTTCATCTATCAACATTGTAGCCACTGAGAGTATTATATTATTTCCAAAACTAGAACTAGTAACAGCCACCACAGATTGAAGTTTTATTAAAAAATGTGAAAACTGACAATCAGGTAAATATAAGAAACTCATGAATAAGTTTCTACTTTATTGCTGTTAATTTATTTACAGCATAGAGATCAAATAATGCTCCAATTTAGTTCTCTATGTTAAAATTATTATTTTAAATAATAAAAACCCTTTGGCAAACAAACAAACAAAAAAACATTTTCTTGGACAACCTCCAAAGTCAGATCATCTTGTACCACATGCCATCAAGACACATTAGTAAAGGTTCCTGAACCTGAAATATTCACAAAACATGGACTTTCACATATTTAAGTAGTAGAGAAAAAGAGATGAAGAAGATGGCTTCATTGGTTTAGCACTTGCTCAATAAAGCATAGATACCTGACTTTAGATCCCAGCATCTCTATGAAAGTCTAGTATGAGCAATCGTGTCTGCAACTCCAGTTCTGGGGTACAGAGACAAGACATACCATGGGACTCCTTAGTCAGCCAGTCCAGCAGAAACAACAAGCTTCAAGCTCAGTGAAGAGATATGGTCTTAAAAATTAAGGCTGAAAAAAACAGAAGTGGCCACTTGCCTCTTCTATTTCAATAAGATCTCTTGCTTTCAGAAACAACCCAGGTACACACAAATACACCATACACAATCAAGCATGCTCACAAAATTAAAAATAAGAAAAGAAGAGGAAAAGAAAAAATTCAGAAATGTTTGAGTGGTGGGTAGCAGAAAGTGGTGCTGGTCTTCACGTGGATGAGAAGGTTGAGGTAAGAACCTGCAGAATCGGTGGGTCAAAGTCTAGTATCTGCAAACAGTTCCCTCTGGAGAGCCACACTCTATACAAACTCCTAAGTGACATAGGACCAACAGAATTCTACCAGACTATAGGGAAAGGTCTTTGAGTGAGCAATCAGAACACAATTTGGCTGACTGAGTAATACAAAGGTAATACTTAGACCCTAAAGGGTTTCCCAGATGATTTCCATCATTCATGAAATTTTCCAAAATAATAAGTTCTACTATGCTAAACAAAACTATGTCTTACTATAGAAAAAAATTAGTTTCACAAATAATTAACAAAAGACATTAAATTATGGTCTATTTTAGGAGCAGTAATGGAATTTAGCACTGAGCAAAGCCAACGCTATAGGCTACCTACCATGATAGTATCAAGCTTCTACTATATACCCTAAGAGCTTACAAACCATATGGCCTTTAAAACCATTGTCCCCATAAAGAATTGTTGCCTAGAAATGATGTAATTTGGGTAATTATAAAATCTTAGTAAGCAAAAAAGGTAACAAAATAGATTAGAAAAGAGCTGTCTAAGAAGTATAAAGAACTAGAAATTATTTCATTGGATTTGGAAAATAGTATTAAGGCCAAAGATAATCATACAACTTCGAGTTTCAAGACTTAAAGAAAGGGTCTCACTGTGTAGTCAAGACTGATGCATCAGTCAACATCCACAAATACCATCTTGGGAAAATACAAGTCAACTATGGATGATTAACATTTGGACTTAAAATTTTTTTTTTTTTTTTGCCCCTTAAGAAGAGTTATACTGGATGTTTGAAACCTTCATTAACTGAGGAACTTTAGGGAATCTATGTCTCCTTTGTTGATGTCTGAAAAACTCATGCAAACTATTTGCAGGATATAAGTTGCCATTTATTAACAAGAGTAACTAACCTCATTTATGTTTTCCAGTTGATAACTGAATACATTCTTTCAACTAAAAATTATACTTAAATATTTCAAATCTGAAGTTTCAAAGTTCAGATAAAAAATCCTAGATAAATGATTTCAAACATACTATTAGTACTACAAAACATCTACCACTACAAATGAAAGTCACTGAAAACTTTATATATTTGATTCAAAACATTTACCAACCTTACAAAATTATAAAAAGACACAATGGTTCAGAAAAGTGTACCTTACTTTCAATGTGTTTCCTATTGAAGAATTGCTGTTTTCAAAGAGTTCACAAAAAGCTGGGTGGTGGTGGCATCCGCCTTTAAACCCAGCACTGGGAAGGCAGAGGCAGGTGGAGCACTGTGTGTTCAAGGCTGCCCTGGTCTACAGAGTGAATGAATTCCAGGACAGTCAAGTCTACAAAGAGAAACCCTGTCTCAGATAAAAATAACAACCAAAAGTTGTCAAAAACTCTAAACTCATGCTAACTTGTAATTATTGTTTTATAGTTCATAATTATTTAATAGAAATGTCTTGTTAAACCTGACAATAACCAGAAATATGATTGCATCTTTAAACCTATGACAAACTAATGATCAAATTTAATAATTCATACATACCGTGAAAGATATCAAAGTAGCTTTTACTGATAATTTTATACAAACTAACAAATTAATAGATATCTAGATGAATTATAAGTAGGTCCTAATTAATAAATGCATTTTCTAATTCAAGCTTGGATTTATGCACCCAGATCGTCTTTTCAAGAATGTAAAGTTCTGTGGGTAGGCACTTGTTGAGTACTCGATGTTACAGAAAGAAGAAAGCTGGTGAAAATGGGTTTGAACAAGAGGACACATTACAATCCCAGGAAGCAGAGGAACTTGGCAGCTTCAGCCACATGGTTCTAGCTTTAGAATCAAGGAAACAAAACAGGGTTGTGGAATCTCCATCTGAAGCTAAGGAAAGCTGCTGAGGCCAAGCATGTGTCTCAGGAGTCCCCTGCACAGAGGCCCAGAGAGGCCAGTGCGTGAAGCTGTGAATGTGAGATTCCAAGATGTTGGAGATGTCAGCGTCATAGGATACCTGCCAAGAAAAGCTGCTAACAGGGTATGGAAACAGCCCAAGAGACAGAAGTATACTGCAGTCAGCAAATCTGAAAGGAGTTGGAGAGCTGAACAACATTCTGACATCAGACATGGAGATGCAGAGTTTGGAGTTTGCCCAGCTGGTTTTGGTCTTGCTTTGGTCCAGTATTTCCTCCCTATGTTTCCTTTTTGCCCATTTGGATTAGAAGCATACATCCTGTGCCACTGTAGGCTGTATATTGGGAGGATGAACTATCTGCTTTTTAATATTTATTTTACTGGGGTTACAATTAAGAAATTGTCTTGAGTCTCAGAAGAGCACTTGAACTTGGATTTTTAAACAGTGTTGAGGCTGTTGCAAAATATGGCCAAAGCGTATGGTAGTCAGAAGTAGAATGTGTTGGATTGAATAAGAATAGTACCCACAGGCTCACCAGAGTGGCATTATTAGAATGTATGGCCTTGTTTGAGTAGGTGTTGCTTTGTTGGTAGGTCACTGGAGGTGGATTTGGAGGTTTCAAAAGCCCAAGCCAGGCCCAGAGGTTATCTCTCTCTTCTTGCTGCCTGCTGATCCAATTATACAAATCTCAGCTACCTCTCCAGCAAAATGTCTGCCTGTGTGACATCATGCTTCCCAACCAAATAAAGAACTAAACCTCTGAACCTGTGAGCAAGCCCAAAGGAAATGTTTTCCTTTATAGTAATTGCCAAGGTCATGGGGTCTCTTCACAGCAACCGAAAAACACTGAGATAGTGGGTCTCATGGTAAGAACTTGGTTATATCAAGGTAATAGGCAGTAAAAAAATGGGTTAAAGCACAAGAAAAGCAGAGTAAGATCTTCAGTGTTTAAATGATAATTGAACTTCCGACTAACACCATAAAGTTAAGCCTAGGAAGAACTAGGGTGGATGTAGGAGACTAGATGAGTCTTGAGATACTCTTTTTTTTTTTTTTTTTTTTTTTTGTTNCCCTAAACTATATAGGACAACTCAGAGATCCCCTGGGGTCTGAATATCTGCGACAGACTCACCCATCGACATTGTACTCATCAAGGTGTCAAGCAGGGAAAGCCTTTGGTAGAGGATTAGGCCATAAGGATGGAGCCTTGTCAAATAGGCCCCACTTTGCAGGTCATTTACATTGTAAGAAGTATTTTAACTAATCTAGAGGAATATAGAAAACCGCCGAGCCATCTTTTATAAGAGATTTGAGCACCTATGGATCTTAGAATCCAGAGGAATCTTGCAGCCAGTCCTTTACAGATACGGGGTACAGAAGAACACAGCTGTATTATACACACACACACACACACACACACACACACACACACACACACATATATTGTATCTGACTCCAGCAGATACCCACTTGCCTTGGCTTCTGGTACACTCTGAAGACCTGTTCCATCATTCTTTTCTCCAAATAAGATCTCTTTGGGGACTCATCAATGTACTCAAAGTCTAAACAAAATTTTAGACATACAACATAACAATTGCTACAGGTTTGCCATAATTCACACAATATACTTAGCATTATGTTTACACAAAATATCGTATGCATTTAATCAGATACTCTTTTTTTAAAAAGACTTATTTATTTATTTTGTATACAGTGTTCTATCTGCATGTATACCTGCAGGCCAGATTTCATTACAGATGGTTGTGAGCCATCATGTGGTTGCTGGGAATTGAACTCAGGACCTCTGGAAGAAGAATCAGTGCTCTTAACCTCTGAGCCATCTCTCCAGCCCTTGAGATACTTTTGATGACAAAAAACTATCAATGTTGCAAGTGGCCTTGTAAGGAATGGCAACTGTGTGCCTTCATAGCTTCACTATTAGAATCACAGTTGAACTGCTCTATCATTGATTTGAGTACTATCTAATTTTGTTTGTCACTGGGACACAGAAAGATACAGATTATTTAAAACCCCAGTGCCAAGAATAGGATAGTTCCCCACCGTGAGTTTTTAGAGTTCTAGAGGGCACCTCAAACAATGCAGGCCTTTGCTATTATGACAAGGTCAAGAGCTCCTTCATCTTGTATCCTTGCTAAGGCCATTTCAATATTTAATTTCCTTTATGGAGAATTCCTGTGGAAATGATTCTAGAAAATGGAGGTCAAGCTGCCCCAGCTTCTGTTAAACTGCCCTACTTTTACAGAACCTTCCTCTCCAGCTAACTGCTTATCTTAGCTTCTGTAACCATTTGTTTGTGCAAAACATCTACCTATAGCTCCAAATGAGATATAGGATGTGATTTCTGTCTTTAAAAGCCCCCTGCTCTAAATGTTTGGCAGTACATTTGGGTCCTGAATATCTGTGTGTACTTCCAGTGAACTGGAATAAAGACTTTCAATTGGCTACAGGGGAAAATCAGCCAAAGAGGGACAATTTTATGCAGGTACTGCCAATGGTGAGTCATCCTGCCAAGGACAAGGTATTTGTATCATGTCCTTAAATTATAATCTTGTGTTTTCACCTTATTTGAGGTTTGCTTAAATATGCAACGAACAATGCTAACCTAGAAAACCTCATAATTTTTCATGCTCCTGAATCTACTTGCCATGCTTGTGCTAATGGTTTGACAAACTATGTCTGACTCAGGGGAAAATCACATTCCTACTCTATACATACTAGTCTATGTTATGCTCCAGGTATATGCCTATAATGGAGATGAGGGGAAGCCCACGTGACTTCAACTTAATGTCAACGAAGGACAAATGGACCCCAATTCAGTTCCTGATCCGATAGGAGCAGGAATAGCTAGTGTAACTGCCATAGGTACCTCAGTCTTAGACCTAGGCTATATACAGAATTCTATTTCCAGGATGGAGAGTATGCTGACTCCTTTGCAGAGAGGTAGTCCTAGAGGACTAAGGGAAAACTCTGTATGGATTTAGGAGAAACTTGCTCTTTCTGTGCCACACAATTATGGATATTTAGAGAAATCCTTGCTATGATCAGAGAAAAACTCATAAGAGGGAAGAAAGGAGGCAACATTAGAAAATTGGTATCAGGCTGTTTGCCTGGCCCCCATGGCTGGACAACCTTACTGTCAGTACATTATCTCGACCACTGATTCTTAATGTGACTAGAACCAGGGAAATGGTGGGAACCTGCATCCTCAACTGCATGACCAACTGTATCAAAGAGAGAATAAACTCAGTTAAGGTATTTGTCCTCTTAGAACAGGATAAGCCCATGATTGGACTCATGCCTATAGAAACAGTGGAGAATGTCACAGAGGAGGATGGCAGAGGCTCCTCCAGGATGCCAAGCTAGCTATCTCAGCTTCTATTCAACTCCCTGCTTATACAAAATTCCCCCTATAGCTGCAGAGCAAGGTACCAAGCTATATTTTTTGCCTTTAAAAGCCCCTTGCTCTATATTCTTGGAGCTACAATTAGGTCTTGACTACCTGAGCATAGCCCTAGCCAGCTGAATAAAGACTTTCCTTTCAGTATAAACGGTTTCTCTTGTGGGCTTCTCATAAGTGAGTTCCAAGGAAGCAAGGACTCCATAGAGAGAGACCTTGTTTCAAACCTCACCCCCCCACTCCCGAAAAAGACTGACACTGACATGTCAGATGTATAATTGTAAATGATAGTATATTATTTGGTAGTTACGGTTCTGAAAAGCCTTGGGACAAGGAGCCCAAATGGCATTTTTGAGCTACTAGGATATTACCCACAGGCCCATTAGAATGGATTTCAGGCACGTTTGACCTATGAGTCATTCCTTCAGAATACCATTTGCTTAATGTGAGCCTAAGGGGTTTATTGGCACTAACTCCTTGACTTACACCCCAAATATGGGATCAAATCAGATCAACCAGGCTGCTCTTTCCCTGGTATTGTGGGATTATGGAAAGCAAACGAAAGACTGCCAATCAGCAATGTCTTCAGAAAACACTATTCAGAGACAAGGGGAAGTTGTTTGATACGGTCTAAACCGGTTTGAGCCGGTCTCAATTGGTTTTAGCCAGTCTAAATCGGTCTGAACTGGTTTGAACTTGTTTCAGTCGGTCTAAACCGGTCTGAACCGGTTTGAGCCAGTCTAAACCAGTTTGAGCTGGTCTGAACCGGTCTAAGCTGGTTTAAATAGGTCTGAATGGGTTTCAACCTCTCTAAACCGGTAGGAACCGTTCGAAACCAGTCTTAGCTGGTCTAAACCGGTCTGGACCGGTAGTAACCAGTTGAAAACGGTTGGAGCTGGTCTAAACCGGCTTGAGCCAGTCTAAACAGGTCTGAACCGGTTTCAACCGGTATAAATCGGTTTCAACCAGTCTGAACTGGGCCGAACCGGTCTGAACCGGCCTGAACTGAGCGAACGCTGTCTGAACTTGTTTGAGCAGGTCCAAACTGGTTTGAGCTGGTCTAAACAGGTTTGAACTGGTCCAAACCGAACTGGTTTGAGCCGGTCTGATCTGGTCTGATCCGGTTGGAGTCAGTCTAAAGCAGCTTGAGCTTGTCTAAACCGGTTTGGACCGGACTGAACTGGTTTGAAGCGGTCTGAACCGGTTTGACCTGGTTTAAACCAGTTTGAGCTGGTCTGATCTGGTCCAAACGGGTATGAACCAGTTGGAGACAGTCTGAACCGGTTAGAAACGGTTTGTGCCGGTCTAAACCGGTCTGAACTGGTTTGAGCCAGTGCAAACCGGTCTGAACTGGTCTGAACCAGTTTTAGCCGTCTAAACCAGTCTAAACTGGTTTAAGCTGGTCTAAACCAGTTTGAACCAACCGGTCTGAACCGGTTTGAGCCAGTCTAACCTGGTTCGAGCCAGTCTAAACCGGTTTGAGCCAGTCTGAAACGGTCTGAACCCGTTTGAGTTGGTCTAAACCAACTGTCATAATTGAAAGTCAAAGAATTTTGCATAATAAAAGCAGGCTAAATGTGTTGCTGACCATTAAGCCACTCCTACAGACAATACTGGAAGGAATTTTTTAGTCTGAAGAAAAAGATGAGCATACAAAAAAGTCTGTAGGAAGAAAAATAGACAACTATATGTCAGTTATTAAGCAAAATAAGTATAAAAAGCTATTGAACACTATGAAATCAAAATGACAGGAAGCAGTATACCCTTTCAATCGACAACTCTGAACAACAATTGTCTAAACGCATCACAATACCAACTAATAACTTGGATTAGAAAACAAAAAACTTCTTTTTGCTGGCTCCAAGAAAGATGCCTTAATGTCAAAGATAAACACTATTTTAGGATGAAAAGCTAGAAAAATATAATCTCAACAAATGGAACCAGGACATGAATGTGCACTCCATTCTAACGTCAGAAGGAACACAGAGAGACACTTCACTCTGATGCAGTACCACTCATCACTTATCTGTAAGACCCATGATTATTTAAAAGTTTCTCTGTCACTCTGTCAGTCTGGGCCCCTAACACAATGACAAGGAGAAAAAAGCAAAGCAGAACAGTAAAAAAAAAAAAAAAAAATTGAATTTGGTTAATATGAACATCCTGTAGTTCCAGATTTATAAGTTTATTCTGTTAGATATGATTAAAAATATGTTAAAATTAAAATAAACTAGTTAAAAGTTAATTAGTAACACTGGTAATTGATAATTTAAAACCTATGCATGGGTAATTGTAAAGAAACCATAAGGCATGATTCCATTTTAAATTTTGGATTTCCATTTTGCTACAGTTAAAGAATGCCACATGATTTCACCAACATCTTGATTAAAGGTAAACACTTGGAGTGGGCCTAACTAGGAGGCAACAACAGATCTCCAAGATAGTTTGGACTGGGACAGATTTTTGTATGATGATTCAAGTCCCATTCTAAAAACAAAGTTTAAAATACATATAGTGGATTTAAAGTATTAAAGCTGCATCCCAATATTTTTATACTCAAAAATGTACCTTGCTCTGCCAGCTAAACTTTGTTAATTTAAGAGTCACCTAGATGATAATGGTTATAAAGACATAAAGGGATCATAGGAAACAGCTGAGGTTTACAAATGTAAGGCAGGACTAGAGTCCCAAAGACTATGCAGTTGCAAGAATAGACCTTACCAGTTTTAGAAATGCCAGTGCCAAGTGATAGTTGCCAGAAGCAAGAGGAGCAGGCTAAGATCTAAAAGGCTATGGATAAGTCGTCAAAGGTGTGGACAAAGAGGAAATTTATTTTTGATAAAAATTATCAGGGACCAGCCTCTCCAGGGTAGAGGCATGGGGATTTAGAAATATAGTAATGCATATGAAGACATGAATGAAAATAATAAAACAGAGAAACATATTGGATAGTATCAGGAGGGAATTCCAGTGAACACTGAAAATTCGCCCACATTTAATTTTCAACTGCTTAAAATACCCCTGACCCCAAAAAGAGGAGTAAGACAAAAGACTGCATTAACAGGATACAAGAAAATGAACAGATCAGTTGAAGGTCCAGGGTAAGTAAGCAGTTAGAGATTCTGTTGCTAGAACAAAACAAGTCACACTCACACACCAGGCCAAAACATTCTGTAAGCAAACCACTCCCTGGGTGGAATCAGAAGTTATCTCCTTAAAGGGAACTGGAACTTAGTTGGGTCCTTGGACTCTTGTTTGAGGTAGGAACAATTTACTTCTTTATTCCAGGAGCAAGAGCTCTGGGTGTTAGCTAAACTAATTAGTGACAATAACCTTGAGAGAGCAGAACTCTCTGGTCAACACCTAGGTGGGACCTTTGTTTGAGGTAGAAGCACAATAAAGGAACTAGAGGAAACTTCCAACTCTCTGACTTTTGGTCAAGGTGTTAACAGGCTCACATTTTCGAGCCTCCACAAAAATAACCTTAAAAAATAACTTTATGAAGATGATAGTGTGGAGCCCTGGGGGCATGGAAATAATGAGGAACACATCACCAGAAGCAAACTTTATTCCAGATATCATAAAACAAAAAGAAGCTTACCACAGTTAGAGTTTAGGCTTCTGATACTGTGGCAAGGGGGCAGATTTTGTGCCTCTTTCTATAGTAAAAAGCAAGCATCAGGCATGGGATAAATGAAGTTTTGCAATCTTGAGATTGAGCTTAGAGTCAAATTACATTTTAGGATTTATAATTGTTGCTAACAGGGTTTCAGCTTACTGGTATTTGCAAAAGCCTGCAGCTTCCCCCCAACACAGGTGTTTTCCAGGAGCCAGAAATGATACAAGACTATGCAAGGAAGAAGGTCATTTAGGGGCACTAGTTGCAGGTTATAGGAATATAAAAAAGCTGTGAATCTCATGTAGAAACACATGATCCACAGTAGTTGTTAGCTGTAAGGGGCAGGAGTGAGGGGTGGGTGGGGCTATCATTAAAAATTAACCCCTGGCTGCTGATGGACATGCTGGCTGTAAGGCAAAAGGCCATTGTTAAAAGTTAACCTTTGGTTGCTTACAAAGCTGCTAGCTGTCAGTTCTCATCTCTCTAGGTTTACAATTATATATTCCTATATTCCTGGGCTCTTCAATAGAGGTTATTAAAGAGAAATGAAAATATCCCTTAAAGAAACTGAGGAAAAAACCAAAAAAAAAGGGGGGGGAATCAATAAAGCCCTTAAAGAATGCCAAGAAAGCCAAGAAAAAACAAACAGGCGAAGGAAACAGTTCAAGACCTGAAAATGAAAATAGAAACAAAAATAAAACACAAACTGAAGGAATTCTGGAAATAGAAAAGGGGGGAAGTAAACAGGAACTACAGAAGCAAACATCACCAACAGAATACAAGAGATAGAAGAGAGAATCTCAACCATTGAAGACACAACAGAGGAAATACAGTCATCAATCAAAGAAAATATAAGTCTAAAACTTCTTAACACAAAACTGTTTGGTTAAAACCATCACCTCAGCTCCCTAACACCCCTTTATACAATGAGTCTAAAATGTTTAGTTGGGGGCTTCACCCCAGTTCCCATCATCCATCTTAAAATGTTGGATAGAAAACTCCATTCCAAGCCGCCACTCCTGGGAGTGGCCACAGTCCAGACTCCACCTGCAAGAAAGTATGCCAAAGGTGACCCCTCCCCATGGAAAGTCAAGACCACTCCCACAGGCTATTTGAACAGCATCCCAGAGTGAACACATAATCTCCCAGTTTTCCATGGTAGTTCTGTTTCTCTTTTCCCTCACTACATGTTTTTTCAGAGGTCTACTTGGGAGTGTTGGCATCCATTAAACCTGAGCATCTTCTAATTCTGTCTGGTTTGTTCTGATTGGGATTACTGTGTTGGTGGAGAGGTTTGTCGGCTAAGGCAAAAATACTTAACAAAAACATCCAGGAAATCTGGGACACTATGAAAAGACCAAACCTAAGAATGATAGGAAGAGAAAAAGAACCCCAGCTCAAAGTCAAATGAAATATATTCAACAAAGTCACTGAAGAAAATTTCCCAAGCTAAAGAAGGACATTCCTAAAAGGCAAAAGCTTACAGAAAACCAAATAGACTGGATCAGAAAAACACTGTTCCAGTACTATATAACCACGAAAACATTAAACATATAGAAATAAAGAAACAACATTAAAAACTAAAAAGGAAAGAAGCCAAATAACATATAAAGGCAAATCTATTAGAATTACACCCAACTTCACAATGGAGACTCTGAAAGCCAGATGGGCTTATGTAGTGATACAACATTTGTATTTTAATAAATAAAGCTTACCTGAAGTTCAAAGTAAAATAGTTTGCTTTTCTTACCTTCAGGCTGAACCCTAATTTAAGACTCTGGGTTTTATTAATTGTGCTACAGGCCTAAACAGATGTCCTGCAGAATCTAAGAGACCAAACAGTCTAGAATCTTATATCCAACAAAATTTTGAATAACCTTAGATGGATAAAACAATATATTTCATGACAATGTCAAATTTAAACACTATCCACAAATCCAATCTTACAGAAGGTACTAGGAAAAAAACTTCAACTCAAGGAAGTTAGCTACATGCATGCATGATAACACAGGCAATAGATAATGGTGTACCATCAACCCCCCCCCCCCAAAAAAACATACACACACCATCAAAACTCATGGAAAATGAACAATTCTCAACTGAATTACTACTGGGTCAAGGAAGAAATAAAGAAAGGAAAAACTTCCTAGAATTCAATTAAAATGAATTAAATATTAAATTAAAATAACTAAACATATAGGACACAATGAAGGCAGTGCTAAGAAAGTAATATCAAGATGAAGTAACCTGTAACAACCAATGAATAGGAACTAGTATTTAAAAATATCCCACATAAAAACCCAATAGTAAAGACCAGGGTCAAATGGATATAGCACAGAACTATAACAAATCTTAAAAGAACACAATACTCTTGAAATTATTTCGTAAAAGAGAAAAGGGTTATTTCCCAATTCTTTTTATAGAGCTGGTAATATTCTGACACCAAAACTGGACAACAATCCAACACCAAAAAAAAAAAAGGAAGAAATCAAAAGAAAATTATAAGCAATCTGCTAAAAAAAAGAAATTAAAATTCTCAATGAAATACCAGTAATCTATATTCGAAAACCAATTCAAGTTGTCTAAATTCCAAAGATGCTAGCACATTCAACATATATAAATCAACCAATGTAGGTCACCACACAAATAGGGTCAAAAGCAAAAAATCATATGACCATTTCAATTGAGTTAAAAAAGGTTTCTGAAAAAGAAAATCTAACATCCCTTCATTATAATGACTTTGGAAAATCTAGGGATGGGGGGGTATTTCAACATAATAAAGGCTATCTATCACAAACTGATAGCCACTGTAGGGCCCACGGGTCTACCCCTTCTCTCAGGGTTCATATTGAGGATAGTTTCTGGCTAGATGTCTTGTTGCAATTTCTGGGTAAACATCCTGTTTGTGGGGGCCAGCCATGATAAGCTAAGTATGATCTGGTCACCCAAAGGAAGGTTTTTATTTCCCACCATTATCACCTGCCAGAGTTGAACGTGGCCCTTGATAAATTTAATAAGAGGCCTTAGCTTCAGTAGTTTACCCTAAGGCAATGCCTGGCTCCTAGAGGAACCACAAGCTGAGTTACCAGAGCCTAACATTCCAAGTGCTGTAGATAGGATCTACCACAGCACACTCACCAGGACACCCCTAAACAAATGTAGACAATCAGAGGTCCTAAACCTTAGAGACCCCTCCTCCCACCTTTACTACTATAAAAACCCAATTCTAATTGAGTAGGGACTCTCTGTTTATTCCAACAAATTGGACATGCAGAAAGACCGAGTTTGCAAACTTGATTAAAATAAGGGCTCTTTGCTTTTATGTTAGGGACTCTTGGTTTCCTTGTTGGCTTTTGCAGAAACTTTGCAGATTTGGGCATAACACTTACGATAACCAAATCTGTAACCTTCTTTCACACAAAAGACAAACAGACTCAGGGAAAAAAATTGGAGAAACAATCTCATTCATAAAAGCCTCAAATAAACAATTTTGTAACAAAACCAAGGAAATGAAAGACCTCTTCAATGAACACTATAAAACACGGAAGAAATCTGAAAACCAGAGCTATGTTTTAGCTTTTGTTCTTAGGTTTTTTGGTTTGCTTGGTTTGGTTTTTCAAGATAGTATTTCTCTGTGTAGCCCAGGCTGTTCAGGAACTCACTTTGTAGATAAGGTTGGCCTTGAACTCACAAAGATCCACTTGCCTCTGCTAGGATTTAGGGTGTTGGGATTAGGGGTGTGCACCACCACTGCCTAGCTGTTTCAAGTCTTAATTACTGTGCCTAAAAGATCCATGAAACAAAAATGTCTCTGATCTGCAAGCCCCTTGCCCAAGGACAGACAGTTCCTTAAGTGTTGGAGGCTTTTGCCTATGTAAAATAATAAGCCACAGGTGTTCACTCCCCTAATCAAGTCTCTTGGACCCAACTATACCAGAAGTGCTTGAGTACAAATAAGTGGAAAGTTCAAGGGCAGGAAATACAGGTTAGGATGAACATTTTCCCCTGATTTGACGTGGCTATTAACACTTTCTGCCTTAAGAACAGATATCCTGGCAGTCATATGTACAGCAGTAAACTTTTAACATTTGTCTCCTGCTTCCCAGCTAGGCAGGTACTGCAGATTAGTTTCAAACTATTGCCTCTATGAACCCTTGGCTTGTATTCCCTTCATTTTTTAACTGTCCCCCGGTGTGACTCTACTCTCTGCCTTGCATTCTGTGAGGGACAGTGGAAAGCAGCTGTGTCAGCCACGGGCTTTCACAAACATCCTAAGTTAACATCCTAACATCCTATAACCAAAAGTTGTAAAACTTAAAATGTAATGTGACTTTAAGCCCGACCTCAAGGTTGTAAAAGCTCTGACTCACACCTGGTGCTTGATTTTCCTATAAGAGGAAGCCCAGAACCAGCCCCCATTGCCACAGCTACAGGAGCTTGATCTCCGACTGTGGTCTCAACTATAGCTGATAACCATTGTGTGTTGCACGGTGATCTCTTTCTTTCTTTTTCTGTAATAAAGCTTGTTTCTGGTTTAGTAGACTTTGGTAGTCTGTGCCCCATCATTGTGTAACCCCAGACCCAACAATTCTCAACAGCCATGATTAACTAACACCAGAAGATGGAGAGACAGTCTATGTACATGAATTAATAGCAATAATGATGTTAATATAACCATCCTAATGATACAGTTCAGGGGTCTGAACTAGAGTTCACTTTGTCTGTTCAAGAATTAGAAGGCTCAACAGGTAGCAGCAAAGAAATCTAAGCACAATAAACAGAGCATACAGTCAACAGTGAAAGAAAGGCATTTCCTGGGAGTGAGGAAACACACAGCAGATATACAGTGAAAAAGACCATCTCCAAGGCAAAGAAGGAGGACTAGGAAAGGCAAAAAACTCAGCCAATATTTGAGGTCTGCTGTTGTCTTAAATCTCTCAAGTTTTCCTCCCTTCATTTAGGGCCAGTTAATTTGAAGAAGAACAGTATGGTTAATTGGTACATAACTGTTGCTTATCACACCCAAGTCTTGCCTGGAACTTGAGCCAGTCCATCAGCAGAGGGCTTGCAGGTGAGAGACAAAAGTCTTCAAAACCTCTATTTTAAACTGTCAGGCTTTTGTCTCAACTCAGGAGGATGAAGAAGCAAGCCATCTTGGAAATTTACCACCTTCCTTACCTAGCCATGGCCTCTCTCCTTATTGTCTTGTTTGCCAACTAGGGAATCTAAGTTCTAGTCTCTCACTACTAAAAGCAATCTACAAATGCAGACATTATGGGGGTCACGAACTGAAGGACTAGGAATTAGACAGGTTCCATTACAAGCAGGCAGAGCTTGAGAATTCAGTCTTCTATAAGATCATATAAGACTGAATTCTATAAGATGGATACATTCTTTATACAATGTATTATTCTTGGCCATACATGCCAATGTAATAATACAAGGACAGGATAACGTCATTTACTGCTTACATATATGTGTAACCGTACTTCCATACTATCCAAGTACTTTGTATATTGTACAGAAAAGAATGGGGTCTATCCATTTCAAATTTCATGCAACCTCACCTTCTTATAAGTATTAGCAATACTGTTACTTGTATCCAAACAATTATTTCACACGTTAATTCTCTTAACAAATAAACTAAAATTGGTCACCAGACAGAAACTGTTAGCTTTTCCAACTAGTCCCTACCAAATCAAAATCTCACTACACCCAGTGAGATGTGTGGGAGCACAGTGCACTGGTAAAAATAACTAAATGGGAGCTTGTTTTCCTATTTTCCAGTTACTCTGTGTCATTAAACTCTGAGGTACAAACTAATTCTTGTATGAATATGAACTATTTCTTTGCTACTATTTGTTTCTTTGTTTTTTGAAAGATATTTGCTATACACAGCACGAGGCTGCTCTCTAACCCTCCAAACTGTACTGGAGCATACAAGGTACTGTGCAATATGATAGATCTGCACTACCATGCCTGTCTTTGAACTATTTTTTTTAAGAATAAATCTTTGTATATAACAGCAGTGTGTATATTACAGATACATACACACAGAACAGTCAAAAGACAATCATCTTGGGGATTCTCTATTCTGTCTCCCGCCTCCACACACGAGTGCTGAAAGGACAGATCTGTTATCCACCTTCTCAACTCTGCTACATCTAAAAGAAGGTCTTAGCTGGTCTTAGCTGTGTAAGTATTCCCAGGATTGAGCAAAACCTGAATTGATCCTTTCAATTTACTTGCTTGTAGCTGACTTTTAAAAATTGTTAATTTTGGAGGTCATGGAACGAAGAAATATTTCTCCTGATTAAACATATGGAGAGGATCATGATGACAACAGTTGCCTAGTGACTTTTTAGACCCTTCAAGATTAATTTTTTTTTAAACCAACAAAGTTTTCACTTAATCATTTTCAGGTGTCAGAAGACCTAAAATTCTCCCTTCAGGTCATACTAACACCATTTTCTGAACTGTTTGTGTCCAGGAAGGGCCATGGCTTCATTATTAGTGTGGAGACACTGATTAGCCACATTTCCTCAGGCACCACCAGCTTCTTCATCCCACAAGCACCACTGAGGAAATGGGGTGGTGTGCTGGAGTCTATCTCTACCCAACACATCTCTCTACTTTTTCAGCTTGTTCATTTCATGGATAATAGGTTGTTGGCCGGAAAACTGCCAAGGTTTGACAACATTCCTTTAGGCCACACCAACTGAAGAGTATCTCTCAATAAGGAAGCAAATTAAAAACTCCTATATTGGCATAGTATGTTTGATACTAAAACCTATAACAAAACAATGAGAAAAATAGATACAAAGAGCATCTTCACACTTCATGGTAAGTACCTGAAAAAAAAAAAAAAAAAAAAAAAACAGGGATAAGACAATTCATTTCCCCCTCACTCTAAGCAACTGTTTGGCTTTCTAGTAACCAGCATAACTTTGGTTTCAATATCCTCATCTACTAAGAGGACCAGATGTCATTTCTTTAAGGAGTCCTTTCTTTCTCACCACCCAATGAATACACTAGACAAGAAAAAGTTACGTATGTAACATACAAATAGGGCTTTTCTCAGAATTTTTCTCTTCTTTTTTTTGGGGGGAGGGGGGAGTGGCAATTATAGCTTTAGTTTAATTTTATCAAAGACAATGGAATGAGTCTATTGTTCAACAACAAAATTAAGTTGCTAAAAAACACAGCTTGACTTTTTTCACAAGTAAATAAAAATGTTTATAACAAAAAAAAATCAATGAGGAAGACCAAATTTGGAAATAAAAATATGATATCAGCAATATTTCTTATTTTTAAAAACAAAATACTACCACCTATTTTTCTCCTTTAAAATTCCCCCATAAACTAACCATTATAGGATGTGCATTACTCTTAACATACATCTGTCATTCTTTCTTATTGCCCATGCATAAATCTATAATAAAATTCACTTTGCATTAACACAAAACAAAAACATAATGATAACATTTTAAAAGCAAAACACTGGTGTTCACCTTTAATAATACCGGGTACTATGTTTACTATATACTTACTCTTCCTTTTTTGATATTGCTTTTCTTTACACTACGACCAGCGTGGTTTAAATGAGAATAGTCCCCATAGGCTGATATATTTAAATTCTTAGTTACCAGTTGGTAGAACTGATTTGGGAAGTATTAGAAGGTGTGGACTTTTGGTGTGGCAGTGGAAGTGGGCTTTGAGGTTTCAAAAGTTCATGCCAGGCCCAGTATGTGTCTCTGTGCCTATGTCTACTGTCTTTGTCTGCCTCTTGCTGCTTGTGGATAAGATGTAAGATATCCGCTATTGTTCCAGAGCTGTACTTGCCTGCCTGCTGCCATTTTCCCTGCCAGATTGGTCATGGACTAAACATTTGACACTATAAGCAAGCCCCAAATTATATGCTTTCTTTTATAAATTGCCTTTACTATGGGTTGTCATTACAACATAACAGTAACTAAAACAGACAAGGTTTTCTTATATATCCAAACTAATGATCCTCCTGCCTCAGCCTTCTGAGTGCTAGTAAGCAGTGTGGAATTCTATGTCAGAAATATACTTATTTTTCAGAAAGTCACCAGGATTCCTTTTCTGTGCTGGAACTAGAACCCATGGCCTTGCACATGCCAGTCAAATATACTGCCACTTGACAATCTCACAACCTCCTTCCTTGTCAAATTTTATGAGAAGATTTAAGCATTCTACTTTGCTATACATAACACATAAGCATAGACTTGAAATCATTTTGTTATTAAGTCTGATTCTCTAGCAAATTATTTAGTACCTTTTTGACTTTGCCCATTTTACCCCCAACTTGCCCCCAGTCCAGGTCTTTCTTCTGCCATCCCTGCTCAGTGTTAACTAACTTTTCTCCTAATACTGGGACGGAAGACTCAGGTTCACTCTAGGTTTCCTCACAAATGCCTCAATGCCTTCTGTTCTGTCCCTTCTATTGAGAGGGACGAGTCAAATACAGTATAGACACATAAAGTTACTTGACTTAACCTTCCTAATGCTGGGACTCTTTAATACAGTTTTTTATGTGTGGTGACCACAAACCACAAAATTATATTCATTGCTATCTTATCACTTAATTTTGGTACTATTATGAATCATAATGTAAATATCTGTGTTTTCTGATGGTCTTAGGCAACCCCTGTGAAAGAGTCATCAGACTCCTCCTGAGGGGCTTGACCCTCAAGTAGCAGGTGGCTGCATGGATCATAGACTTCCAGCACAAATCTCAGACATCAATATGGCCTCTAGCAGCAGTGCAGACCACGGGCATTAACATGGCCTGCTGTAGCACCAGAAATCACAGACATTAGCATGGAGTTTAATTCCAGCAATTAGGAGTCAGAGATAAGTCAAGCTCTAAGTTCAAGGACAGCCTGGTCTACAGAGTTAGTCTCAGGAGAGCTAGGGCTACACAGGACTAGCTCTGTAGTAGGCTGGCTTCATACTCAGAGATCCACTGGCATCTGCTTCGCAAGGACACATAACACCACTATGTTAGCAAAAGCTGTAATTTACTACAATTGAAAATTTGGGTTTTGGGGCATTTATTGCTCTTTTGAGGACCCAGATTCAGTTCCCAGCATGTACAGGACAGTTCAAAGCAACCCTTAAGACCAGTTCCAATGGATCTGATGACCTTTGCTGGCCCTTGTGGGCAATGAACACAGATACATGCAGGCAAACTACACATAAACATGAAATAAAAATAAACTTTTTTAATTTTTTAAGATCTTTTAATTTTTTCTAAAAAGAAAAAAACTTGGTTGGGTACTATTCTTTCAACTTAATCAGCTTCTTTAATTTTCACAGAAATATTGCAGAAAGGTTCTCTATCTTCAGACCAAGGCTCCCCAAGCAGCTTCCCTGCTGATCTTATAAAAATCACTGTTTTTATTTTTTGTTTGCTATTTTTTTCTATAGCAACATATTGCTACAGTCATTCAGAATACTTTTAGGTTTTGTACACCGACAGATCTGAGATTCTTTTCATCTTACCTGACATGTATCACGAAATAAAGCCATAACTTTTTAAGTTTAACATGGCACATCAACACCAGCATGAATTTCCAGTTTCTGTACAGTTTCACTGACAAAGGGTCATTGACACAGATTTTTAGCAATCTCAGCTTTCAGAATGTAATTTTATCTTTTCTTATTAAGTACAGAATTTTCACCAATTTTCCTTAAAAAAAAATTGGTTTTACTTGTTATCTGTGATATTTGCTTGCATCTATGTCTCTGGACCATTTATGTTCAGTGTCCAAGACAGTTAGAAGAGGATGCTACATCGTGTAGAATTGGCGTTACAGATGTTAGTGAACCCCCACATGATTACAGAAAATTAAGTTCATATCTTCTGAAAGTGCACCAAATGCTCTTAACTGCTAAGTTACCTTCGCAGTCTCTATTCAGTTAAAAACCATCTCTGACATACACAATAGCCACCAACACTTCAATGCCTTGAGATATTATTCAGTCTGATAAGCAAGACAACCACTAAAAAGCCTCAGAGATGGGCAACCATTGAAGTACAGCTATATTAGACACAGCAGAGTTCAGAATTTCCAGATTTTATTACACTACTCACAAAGCATAATCTAAAATTTACTAATTGTTTATTTCTGGAAGAATCCATTTAAATATTTTCAAACTATGGTTCTTCATGAATAACTGAAACTGCAGAAAAGGAAACTAAAAAAAAAGAATAACTAATATATTGTGCTGATCTTGCTTTCTCCTAATGAGTTTATTACTAAAGAGAAATGGCATTAATGGCCCGGATGTCTTCAGTTAGCAAATCTTTTCATATACAAAGCAATACTACATCTCTGCACCCGGAAATCCACAACCACTGCTTATCACTGCTTGAGATGAGTTGGATTTCACAGAAAGAACAGTTACCCCCAGCTTATAGGTACTGATAACAAAAGTAACCCTGACTGATGACTGCAATCAGAACACCTACTTTCTATTGGATTTCCACAATAGCTCATAGGCTGAGTTGCAGTACCAGAGTAAGCTTCTGGTGGTTTGAAAAAAATTAGCCCTCAAAAGGAGTGGTGGTGTGGGACAATGGTCTGTGTTCTGTCAAGTATATTTTAAATAAACACTGATTGGCCAGTAATCAGGCTGGAAGTATAGGCGGGACAACCAGACAGGAAGTAGAGGCAGGTCAAGAAAAACAGGTAATTCTGGGAAGAAGGAAGATCTTTCTGAAGTTGTGACCCCGCCACAGAAAAAGCAATATGTAACTACCTTGCTGAATGAGGTACCAAGCCATGTGGCTAGCATAGACAAGAAAAATGGGCTAATATAAGTTATAAGAGTTAATAAGAAGCCTGAGCTAATGGGCCAATCAGTTTATAACTAATGGAGACCTCTGTGTGATTTCTTTGGAACTTAACGATTGCGGGAACTAGGCAGGACAGAATCTCAGACAACAGAGTGGCACTGTTAGCAGGTGTGGCCTTGTTGGAGGAAATGTGTCACTGTGAAAGTGAGCCATAATGTCTCATATATGCTCAAGCTACCACCCAGTCTGACAGATTACCTCCTGTTGCCTGCAAAATGTACAACTCTCGGGGACTGGAGAGATGGCTCAGTGGTTAAGAGCATTGCCTGCTCTTCCAAAGGTCCTTAGTTCAATTCCCAGCAACCACATGGTGGCTCACAACCATCTGTAATGAGGTCTGGTGCCCTCTTCTGGCCTGCAGACATATACACGCAGACAGAATATTGTATACATAATAAATAAATAAATATTAAAAAAAACAACAAAATGTACAACTCTCAGCTACTTCTCCAATATCATGTCTGCCTACACACTGTCATGTCTCACCATGATGATAATGGACTGAACCTCTGAACTGCAAATCGCCATCACAATTAAATGTTATCCTTTACAACAGTTGCTGTGGTCCTTGTGTCTCTTCACAACAATAGACCCTAACTCAAACAAAGCCTACATATCAGATAATTAAGAGAAAAGTTATATAAGGACATAAAGCATACTGAGAAAGCCAAAGTCATCTGTTATATCAAAGCCACATTTCCAAGAGATTCTGACAAGCATACACATCAGTTCACAGTGCAGAAGCAAATTTCCCCAGAACTCTTATTTTATCCCATTTCTAGTCTCACATGCATAGCCATTCACATATCCTACCGCTTAGTTTACGTGTAGGCCATGCAGCCTGAAGACAATTCAATTAATCTTACAAGTGACATATACAAGGAAAATAACAACAACAACCAAAAAAAAAAAAAAAAACCCAGATGTGGCATTAAGATTTACAAAGTTACTGAAACTTTTTAACAAGTAAAATGCATCCTTCCTTAGCTACACCAGAATGAGGAATAAAGGGGTTTACATATGTTCCAATTCTAAACCTATCAATCAAACCCATGTTATTCCTTTGGGAGCTTATTTACATGCATATTTATCAGCCTCACATGCTAATTCCCTGCTGTTTTATGCCTGCAAGGCATGTTTATGAGTCATAATTGTTGATCTCATTTGATGTATTTTACTGAAGGAAGACATCATTCAGTTATGTGGCCTAATGTCAATGAGTTACGATGACCTGATCTCTTAAACACAACTTGCTTTTTAATCTTTATTAGAATATATCACTTACGGAATGGGAATATTACACTAACCAAAAGAAAAAGTGTTTTCTATAAGGACTTCAGCTACTCATCTCATTTTTGATGCCCCTTATTCCTCTCTATTTACACTGAACTGCAGTGGGAAAACAAACTATGTTTCTTTTCAGTCACTTACTTCTCCTTACACCTACACAGCAGCACAGCTCTCATAATCTGTCATTTTAATCTACTCTACAATTTTTCCATTTTCACACTGAACTTTGTATCTCCATTCATTCTCTTATACTTCTTTCTCTCACCTTATACTCTGACCATGGTTATCTGCCTTGAAATACCTGACAAATTTTTTAATTTTTATTTTTTGGATGCACTTAAATGCATAGTTTAGGCAGGAATTTCTCCCAAAAAAACAGATGAAGAGGGTAATTAACTATTTCCACAGTTATGCTTTCTCCTCAAAAGCAATAATTACCCACTCAATGTGAACTATCTCCAATGTTTAAAAAATACTATATGACAAGTATAAAAGACCACGATTTAGCACTGATACCGTGTATACAGTAAGACTTCCCCAGTGTAAATGGTTTTCTATGTTTCTAGCTCTAATAACACTCCAGACAGCTATTTAATACCTAAAGGTAGGATTCTGCACTAGTCTCTTATCTTGCACAATGTGGAGAGTCTTCAGTCTCTCTAAGAATCTAGACCATCTTGCTCAAGGATACTCGGTACTCGAATCTTCCCCGTCATGAGATCAAAAAGTGAGTCACACTTTCTATTGAACCCCAAAAGGACTCTTTAAGACATGGAATCTGATTGTAAAATGAGTAAGGAAAGGTAAACCAACTTTGAAAAGGAATAATAAAGCAGAAGGCATCGTAATACTTAGGGAATTATTATAGCCGACAGTTTCTCGATCATCTTATCATTTACTTAAAAAATCTTGTTATACAATTCTCATTCGGTTCCCTATGTATGAAATTGTGACTCCACAAATGCACTTTCCTGTTAATACACAGTGGCCTTTTGGGGAACTGCAATGGTATCTTAGTTTTTTTTTTTTTAATTATTGTTTCTGGTTTTGTACTTTCTATATAATAACACTTTTCTTTTTGTTTTCCTGTGTTGAGAGGAAACTTCAACTTCGTTAACAATATTTCTATGGAGCTAGCTATGGGGGAAACGTGCCTTTATTTCCAGTGCTCCTATGGCAGAGGCAAGCAGATCTCTGAGATGGAGGCCAGCCTGGTCTACAGAGTTTCAGGATAGCACACAGTGAAAGTCTGTCTCAAAAATAATCATATGGATCAAATGGGGGGTTGGAGAAAGGTCTCAGCAGCTAAGAGCACTGGCTGCTGTTCCAGAGGACCTTGGTTCAACTCCCAGTACCGACATGGCAGTTCACAACTGTTTGTAACTCCAGTGCCAGGCAGGGACTCTGACACCTTCACACCAATGCATGTAAGATAAATTTAAACAAATAACCTTAAAAAATATCCAAATGAAAATGTTATATTGTTATGTTATATTATACAATACTTCAGTATTGGTATATGGTGAAAAGAAGCTGCCCAACAAAAAGACATAAGCCTAGAAATGAATAGGACATTTCCATCTGACTTCGAAAAACATACAAAATCAAGTCATCAGAAAAAGTAATTTTTTTCAACAAACTGCATCAAAATAAACACTCAAAAACAAAATCTTAATCAAAACGTACTTTTTATTAGAGAAATATTACTCAGAATTAAATATAGAGATAAAATCATAAAACTAAAAATACAGAATCCTTTTATGGTTTAGGAATAGTTCTTTGGCACGAGGTATTAGAAATGACACAAAATGCACAATACAGTAAAAGAAAATTCAGTATAATCAAAATAAAATGTAGGTTCTCTACAAAATATAAATAAAAATTAAAAAAATGCTTTTGTTTGAAAAGAGAGACTGAACAACCCATACTGCCACCCTCTTCCTTTTTAAAAACACCCCAATGGCTTCACAAATAACCAGAAACCAAATCTAAGCCACTTCCTTTCCATCACAAAGTCTAACAGAGAGAGCTCTGATTTCCTACTGGCAGTATCTGAGTTCTCGCTACCCACCACTTTCCTGCACTTGATAGGCAGGTTTGCTTCTCAGGTAGGTGAAATTCTGCACGGCTATTCTTTTCCCTCCTGTTTCCCCTAAGAGTTTCCTCTTCAAATCGTCCTTAAACTTACTTAGCTGATACTGAAATGACTTGCTAGGTGTTGCTGTATTCAAAAGCTCCTTGCAGTCCTTAGCACAGTGTTGTTCTCAGGTACACAGTGTTTGCCAGGGTCTGTTCATATTTAACTACTAGAGCCTCAAAACTGAGAATCATATGTGGCATATTAAAGAAACTCAAAACACACGATGAACAAATTTCTAATGTCATTAAATATATATTTATTTCTTTTGTAAAAACCAATAATTCCTCTGGAATTCTTTGCTTCCATAAGTTCTTTTTTGCCTGACATATCTTCATGATTTAATCACTTACAAAAGTAATTGACAAAAACCTGTACTTTCCCAATAATTTAGACTATGTTAATAAGTACTAAACTTTAGATATATCTGGTGGATTTCTTCACTTACAATTGAGTTGTCTATTTCTATGATAGTATTTTAATTATTTTTCATAAGTATGCATATATGCACTTGCTTATTTTGTAGGGCATCTTCTCATTACACAGAGCTGACTATCCTGGAACTCACTATGTAGACGAGGATGGCATGAAGCACCCAGAGAGCTGCATGCCTCTACCTCCAAAATGCTGGAATTAAAATCATGGACCTTTATGCCCTGCCTGTTTATTTAATTTTATTTGTATGTATGTGTCTGCATGTATGTATATGCATCACATGATGCAGTATCTGAGGAGGTGATAAGAGGCACAAGAACTCGTCAAACTGGAGTTACAGAGGGTTGTGAACAATCACGTGGGTGCTTTGCAAGAGTAGCTAGTGCTCTGAACGGCTGCAGCATCACTCCAGGCCCAAGACTT
Source organism: Alexandromys fortis (assembly GCF_014885135.2). Taxonomy (NCBI): domain Eukaryota; kingdom Metazoa; phylum Chordata; class Mammalia; order Rodentia; family Cricetidae; genus Alexandromys; species Alexandromys fortis. The sequence continues at coordinate 2,389,278 of NW_026068037.1, forward strand.
TAGTAGTAATGTGTTGCAGATATACTTTACTTCAAGTATCCATTTATTATTAGAGTCTAAACAATTTTATGCTAATTAACAAGATTTTAGAGTGAATTTTCATAATTCACTAGCAGTCATTTTGCTTAAGAAATAAAATATTATTAACAAATAGCAAATCTCATGAGTGTCCCTTTACTGACTACTCACTGGGCCAAAGCAAGTTATTGGGTTTTATTCTTCTTTAGCTGTTGTACACATGCAATCATTCATGAGCAACATATTATACACCTTTGGTGCTTTTCAACTTTATATTAATGTAATTTTATACTATATACATATACCCGTTGTTTGTTGTTTTTTACTCTTTCTATTTGTGAAGTCTGCTAACAAATTCCCAAGGGATCACAAAGAGACTTATTCTTTCTTATTAATTCCCAGCGTTATCCTGGCTTGTTGCTTGCCAGCTTTTCTTAGGTAGAATTGTCCTGTCTACCTTTTATCTCTGGGCTTTTATCTTTCTCTGTTCTATATGTCTTTCTTAACTTCTAAGTCCATGACTTGCTGTATACTTAGGTTGCTAGCCCCTGGTGTCCTCCTCTCCTTCTCCTCTTCTCAATTCTTGCTCATCTCTTCCAAGATTTCTCCTCCTATTTATTCTCTCTGCCTGCCAGCCCCACCTATTTCTCAACCCTGCTTAGCTACTGGCCATTCAGTTCTTTATCAGACCAATGAGGTGTTTTGGACAGGGAGGTAACACAGCTTCCTAGAGTTAAATCAATGGAACATAAATGAGTGCAGCACCTCTGCACCATTAAACAAATGCTCCACAGCAGAGACAGACGTAACCTATCTTGAACTAGCATTCCACAACATGTATCTTCAGAATTTTGGTATCATACATATCATTTTGCGGAATTACATAGATTTCCACTTTACTACCTTACTGTATAATCACATCACTATTTATTTATTCCTTGTAGTACAGCAGGACACTGCTTCGAGCATTCTGTTACTACAACAAAACTAGTGGGGTTCTTAAAATTGTTAAAGATATTCACTGTTTATTTTATAGGAATAAAAGTTTGCCATCTTAGGGATATATTCATTTTTCCGTAAGCACTTGTAAATGATAATGTAATGTTTTTAACATCCAAAAGTAATATACAGCTCCAATATGCCATATATCTCCTGTACCAAGACAAGGTTTCTCTGGGTAGTGCTGGCTATCCTGGAACTTCCTCTGTAGATCGGGTTGGCTTTGAACTCAGAGATCCATCTGCCCCTCCAAAACCAGTGGTAGGATTAAAGGCTTCGAATTTACATTTTTATGTATTTATGGTCATTACATAATTCTCTTAAAGCTAACTACATGAGTTCTTCACTTTTCCTAACACAATATACATTTGACATAGGCTCTAGAGTACTTGTTAGTTCTGAGTGTCCCAACTTTATCAAGTCTATATGATTTATGCTTCTTATGGTGTGAAACTGCTTATTTTGTATTGAATTTTAATTTAAGAGGGGTTAGTAGTCTAAGATTATATGGAAGATTCATTCATTTCCATTTCTCCTCACATAGAAAAATTAGTCGTCCTAAGCGCTGTTATTGAATGTTCATTCTTTCACAGTTGATCTGAATTGACAATTTTAGTTTCCATTGATGTGTGGGCCTACTTAGTCTTTTTATCCTTTACGTTGGTGTATTCAGTGAGTCAATAAGCAATTATCATCATATATTGATACATGATGAGCTCTTGTTTTTAAAACTTCTTGGAGGACCCAAAGTTCAGGAGTTAAGAGTGCTAGCTGTCCTTCAAGCAACAAGTTTAGTTCTCAGCAGCCTATTCAGGTTGTTCTCAAATGCAGAGTCAGGGATATCAGAAGACTCAGACAGACAGACAGACACACACACATATGCACACACACACACATACTTTTAAATGTTTTGTGGGCTAAAGAGATAGCTCAGAGTTTAAGCCAGGCAGGAAGTAGAGGCGGGACAATAAGAACGGGAGAATTCTGGGAAGAGGGAAGGTCAGTCTCCAGTCATGACCCAGCCTCAGAGGAAGGAAGATGTGACTGCTTTGCCGAAAAAGGTACCAAGCCACATGGCTAAACAGACCGGAATTATGGGTTAAAATAAGTTATAAGAGCTAATAAGAAGCCAGACATACTAGATAACCAGTTTATAATTAATGTAGACCTCTGCGTGATTTCTTTGGGACTTAATGACTGTGAAAACCAGGCATGACAGAAACATCTGACAACACATTTGTACACAGGGAAACAAGAATTACAAAATAAATAAATAAATAAAAATGTCATGTTTTGAATTTTGTTTTTCACTATTTGAATATTAAAATCGGACATATTTATTAGGTACTCTATATACAAATACATGTTACAATGTATTGTGGGAGCTCCTTTCGCTCCTTCAGTCAATAGCTGCTGAGATACCAACCCATTAGGGCATGGTCTCTCTCTCTCTTTAAAAAAGCTGCCACTGCCCTCCACTAGCTCACTCTCTGGCTTCTGGCTCCGCTTCGGGCAACTAGGCTCCCTTCCTGATTACACAGAGGGCTGTTGTCTGGGACGGGGATCTGCAAGTTTTCCCCCCTTAAATAAATAACCATTTTGTTAATCATAATTCCAAACTGGCGTGGGATTGTTTGTGACTAATGCTTTCATCTGGCGCCCAAACATTTGGTTTTAGGACCCCCCCCCCCCCGCTAGGTTGCCTGCAGCCAGCTTGGTTTGGGACAAGCCCTCCCTCAGCTGTGGCCTGTGCACTGTGCATGGAGCCAGCAGTTCAATATAAACTATATAAACTATTACACAGTGGCTTTTCTTGCTGCAATTCTTTATATTTTCCCTTTATATGCCTCAGATAGACTTCAAGTCCCCATGCACCCTATCGTTTGCCCCCCCCCCCCCGTTAATTTAAACTCCACAGGCCCACAGTCTCTGCCCACCTGGTTTGCTCTTTTCGGAGTCCGTTTTTAAATCTCTCTTGCAAGCGAAGTGCTTAAGTGGTGCGAACCAGAGAAAAAGCGGTTGCCGAAAGTTGCAAACCCTCGGGGCGACTCTGTCACGTGGAGGCATACGCGGCTTCCGGGTTGCTCTTCTCTACCCCTGGATTCTGGGTTTCTGGTTCCGTGTATGGAATTGATTTAATTACATTTAGTTTGTTGAGCAACTCGCATTTCCCAGTTTTTAACAAATACTAAGGCAGACAATGAAACAGGACCCAGTTTTCGTCACCTTTGCAGTGGTGCTAGTCACGACTCGGCAACAGCGCTGGATAACAGGTAATATGGCAGTTTTCATTTCCAATGCAAATTTTACTGCTTTGTTTACTAATAAAATGGATTATAACATGCAAGGTGTATATGACTATGGGGATACCTTAATTTACTGGTTACTAGGTTTCAGTTTTCTTTTCAATATTCTATCATTAAGGAAGAATATGGCACTCCTAAGAACCATACAATCTTTAGTAGAAACTCATGCAGGTCAGGAGATTCAGGATTTAAGAGAGACAATGATGAAAAGATTTGAAAAGATTGAAGAAATTACTGTAGCTAATGAACACAAGGAGAGGATACAATGACACCACCAGCTATTAGAACGGGCTTATCCAGGGTTTTAGTGACATACCCTGTAATTTATTCTGACAAAGTGTCAACTTCTAAAGGCTCAAAGGGAGTAAAAGAAGCTAGATGGACACCAATAGGAATGAATGATCTAAAAGAAATTAAGCAAGCTGTTATTAATTATGGCTTGCACTCTGCATTTGTTAAGGAAATGATAAGGACTTGGGCTTCTAATTTAAGAGCTAGCCCCCATGATTTCCACCAGTTAGTGTCTGCAGTTTTAGATAAGGGACCTTCCTTGATGTTTGAAATCTACTTCAGAGAAGAACCCAAACATATGGAACAACAAGGAGGAGCAAAAGGTGTGGAGGTTTCCCAAGATCAAATTCTTGGTGTAGGAGTGTATGCTGATCCACAGGTCCAAGCTCTTTATGACAAAGAAGTACTGTCATTATGTCACAAGGCAGACTTAAATGCTTGGAATAGGATACAAGATCCAGGGGAAAGGGTCAAATCATATACCAGGATTAGGCAGGGACAGAGAGAACCCTTTATTGACTTTTTGCAAAGATTAATTAAGGCTCTGGACATAGGGATAACAGACCCAGAAGCTAAACAAATACTTCTTGAATCTCTAGCTTTTGAAAATGCAAACATAGATTGCAAACGGATAATTGGGCCTTTAAGGTCTAGATCAGCATCTGTGGATGAATGGATTCAACATATGATGAATGTTGAGGTGTTTGGCTATAATGATGAATCTAGGGTAGGAGAAGCAATTTCCAAAGCAATGAGGAGACATCAAACTGCCAGGTGTTTTAATTGTGGTAAATTAGGGCATCTGAAAAGGGATTGCAAGCACAGAATTTCTAGGAATAATAATATCTCCTCTGGGAATGACAAAAATAGAAGACCTCACCCTTCAGGTATATGTAGAAGATGTGGTAAAGGCCGACACTTTTATTGAAGGCTTATTAGACACAGGTGCGGATGTAAGTATCATTACTCCAGAATCTTGTCATCCAAATTGGCCTCTTCAAGAGGTAGATGTTCAGTTTCTGGGAATTGGAACCCTATCTCATGTAAAACAAAGCACAAGATGGGTTGAATACATAGGGCCTGAAGGGCAAATAGGAAGACTGAGGCCATATATAGCCAATATTGCCATAAATTTATGGGGCCGTGACCTGCTACAGCAATGGAATACCCAGATTAACATTCCTGTAGTTCCAGGAATTCACAATTCTGGGAAGGATATGATGAGGTATTATGGAAAAAGGTCACCAGCCATTCGAGCTGTACAAGAACACACAGCAAACAGCAAACCTTTAGAGGTACCAGCAGCCCTACCTTTAAAATGGCTAACTGAGAAGCCAATATGGATCAAACAGTGGCCTCTAGCTGAAAATAAATTACAGGCATTGGAACAGCTGCTACAAGAGCAACTAGATGCTCACCATATTGAAGAATCAACCAGCACTTGGAATTCTCCTGTGTTTGTTGTAAAAAAGAAATCTGGTAAATGGAAAATAGTGACAGATCTAAGAGCTGTTAAGAAGGTAATTCAACCTATGGGCCCACTAAAATCTGGAATTCCTTTGCCTTCTCTATTACCAAAAAAATGGCCTCTTATAGTTATTGATTTGAAAGATTGTTTTTCACTATACCTTTATAGAAAAGGATAGAGAAAAATTCACCTTCACAGTGCCTACTTATAATAATTCTCAGCCTAATAGGAGATATCAATGGACTATCCTCCCACAGGGGATGCACAATAGTCCCACATTGTGCCAATATTTTGTAAGTAAGCCACTGGAAATAATTTGTAAGCAATTTCCCAAGTCCATAATTTATCATTACATGGATGGCATTTTGTTATCTGATTCAAATAAAAATACTTTAGAAAGGATGTTAGAAGAAGTAAAGAAAGTCTTGCCTAGGTGGGGATTACAAATTGCCCCTGAAAAGATTCAAAGAGGAAATTCTATTAATTACCTTGGTTACAAAATAGGGTTAGAGAAAATTAAAACGCAAAAGGCACAAATTAGGAGAGACCAGTTACGACTCTTAATGACTTCCAACGATTGTAAGGAGACATTTCCAGTCTATGACCATCTGTTGGGATAACACCTGATCTAATAGTTCATTTAAACAAAACCTTAGATGGTGATAAAGATTTGAATAGTCCCAGAAAACTGACAGCTGAAGCAGAAAAGGAACTGATAATGATTGAGGAAAAATTACAGGAGGCACATGTGGATAGGGTGAACCCAAATCTTAGCTGCATCCTAGTATTACTGCCTTCCAGAATTTCTCCTATAGGGATTGTAATACAGAGGGAAGATATTATTTTAGAGTGGATATTTATAACTAATAAACCAAGTAAAAAATTAAAAACTTATGTGGGAAAAGTCTCTGAATTAATTAAAAAAGGTAAGCTGAGACTTCATCAACTAGCAGGTATAGACCCAGCAGAAATTATAGTGCCTTTTACTACTGAAGAAATAAAAAAGTTATGGGAAGACAATGAACCGTGGCAAAGAGCTTGTGCTAATTTTTTGGGAGAAATTAATAGCAACTATCCCAAAAGTGGTAGACTTAACCTCATAAAGAGAACTTCTTGGATTCTTCCTAAAATTGTACGTGATGCTCCACTAACTGGAGCCCGTACGTTTTATACTGATGCAAATAAATCAGGTTACAAGTCAGATGAATTGAGTAATGTGGAACAAAGCTCTTATAATTCTGTCCAGAAGGCAGAATTATATGTCATTCTTATGGTGCTAAGGGATTTTAAAGAACCTCTTAATATAGTTACAGATTCACAATATGCAGAAAGAGTTATCTTGCATATTAAAACCGCTGATTTTTACCAGATGACACAGAGTTGACTTCATTGTTTATCCAGGTACAAGACATAATCAGGAATAGGCTTTGTCCGATGTACATAACACACATCCGGTCCCATATGGGTCTGCCTGATCCTCTAGAACAAAATAACGCTGAGATTGATCAATTACTGATTGGAAGTGTGTTGAAGACCTCAGAATTTCATAAAAAGCATCATGTCAATAGTAAAGGCCTAAAGAAAGAGTTTTCCATTACATGGCAACAAGCTAAGGACATAAAGAGATGTCCTACTTGTTCTTTCTATAATCAAACACCGTTGCCTGCAGGGAGTAACCCAAAGGGTACTAAGAGAAATGAAATCTGGCAGATGGACGTGTTCCATTTTATGGAATTTGGTAAATTAAAATATGTACACCTCACTATAGACACGTATTCAGGTTTTCAATGGGGTACTGCCCTGAGCTCAGAAAAGGCTGATTCGGTAATCACACATTTATTGGAAGTTATGGACATCATGGGTATACCTGCACAAATAAAGACAGACAATGGTCCAGCGTATGTATCTAAGAAAATGAAACACTTTTTTGATTATTATAATATAAAACATATTACAGGTATACCAAATAATACTACAGGTCAGGCAGTTATAGAAAGATCAAATCGTACTATAAAGGATATGCTGAAGAAAATACCCCCAGAAATAGATTGCATAATGCTTTATTAACCTTGAATTTTCTTAATGCTAATGAGAAAGGAACAACAGCGGCAGAAAGACATTGGATAATGGAAAAGTCTGCTGAACTAAATCAACTGATTTATTTCAAAGATGTGCTGACCTCTCAATGGAAGCCAGGAGATGTGCTACGTTGGGGAAGGGGTTTTGCTCATTTCCACAGGAGAAGGAAAATTGTGGATACCATCAAAATTAATAAAGGTTCAATTTGAAGAGGAGAAACCTCTTGGAAAGGTGAAATGACAGCTCATCCACAATGATGATATTCATACAGGTGATAAGAAAAACATATAGAATGGGGGCAGGGTTCTGTTCTTATCTTCACAGGAAAACACTCATCTTTGAAAAATTCAAGGGACCCTGGATGTTTGAATACTGACAGATGGAAAAATAACTGCCCAATAGGGACTATCAAGAAAACTGAATAGGTTCCGTAAGTAAAATATACTAAATCATATTTCTAAATTTATAGAGCTGGTTTTGGAGTTGGACGCTGGCTCAGTCCCTCTCTAATTCCAAGCTTATTTTTAAGAAATAAAACCCAGAGTTTCTGTCTCATGTCAAGAACCATGATATGGGACAGAAAGAAATATGAGTTTAGAAAACATCTTTGCTTTTCTTCATATCTATCATATCTTTCATTGAATAATCTATCATGCCTTTCATCGAATGTCTATATATGTCTATATGATTAATGTTTAAGTTTTTCACAATGAACGAGTTTTTCCCGCAGTGACATTTGAAATTTCCAGGAAGAAGATGGGGCCCCATAACAACAACTCCACCTGGTAGATATGACCTCATGATCCTGATAGCGTTCCTATAAGACCTGTTTTGGGTACCAGCTACACAAGACAGTTCCAACTTGGTCAGCTGAAATGGTACACATCTTGTACAACATTCTGGTCAGACATGCACAAAATACTCAGACTCTTTGCAATTTTAAAAGACATTGATCTTGAAATTTAACCATCATTTCACTTTCACAGGATCTGCCAGAAAGAACATCGCCCCCGTGACAGCTGGAAGTAATTCTAGAAAACGACGTCCCCTCTCCCAGTAAAGTTTGTCCTTGGGTTTAGGGACATCATTTAAAGGTTGATTATAATTAGTTTAGGGTTGAGGGTTGGGGGAGAAATTTTATAAGCTCAGGGATCTTTTTGGGAAAAAAAAGAGGGATAATTGGATGATGGGATAATAGATTTGTAATTGTGAGTTACTGAGTTACTGTTTTTAGACAAATATATTGGTATCGATTCTTGTATATTGATACAAAGTTAAATTATATTGACTAGTGTATGCATGCATGCTTCTACCTCTGTTTAAAACATTTTTATGTATTGATATTTATTGTATTGATATATATATTGTATATATTTACCATATTGCAGTATACATTTCTACCTCTGATTAAGATACTTATATATCATTTATGCATTGATATATATTTACCATATTGCATTGTATATTTGTACATTGTTTTTATTTGGCGGTCATATTGTCTTCAATGACTGCACAGTTGTTTACTGTCTTAGTCTTTAAGTTAGATAGGTATTAAGAATTATATAGATCAATAGTCATCTATGTATTTCATTTATAATTAGACTAATCAGGTTCTTTAGATACATAGAGATTATATTCAATATAGATAGATAATCTTCAACCTCTTCAAAGAGCTGAAGAAAATGGCCTTTAATCTAACTCAGTTTTGTGGTAGTGAGACACAATTGCTCTTAGCAACACCGATCTATTCCCGAGAGAATGTTGAGCACCAAAGACACTCCACCTGGAGCCTTTCTTCTTGGCAGAACTGACCTTTGGGCAAACAAATGCCCATACCTCAACCACTGACAGAGATACAGAGTATCCGTAATGGATAAAACAGGATTGTCATAGCCTGCCGAGACAGGGTAAGATAGGTTTGAAAAGTTTCTTGCCTTTGAAAATGGTATGTCAGTTACACTAGACCTAAGCCAAAGTTGGTGGTTCAACACTGCAAACGTGACCTTGGGTGATTGCCCAGGTAGCTAGTTGTCTCTGTGATTTGTTGGAAGTTCAGATCTTCAATGGGGTTGAAGACTATATAAATGTAGTTATTTTCCTCTCATGACTTGCCCAAGTTATTTATTATACAAGACTTAAGCTAGTTAGAATATGATATTTGTACTTACTGTATATAATTTCATAGTAGGTTTAGAACTCTCTTACTTAAACAAAAGGGGGAGGTGTTGCGGGAGCTCCTTCCACTCCTTTAGCCAATAGCTGCTGAGGAGATACCAGCCCATTGGGGCGTGGTCTCTCTCTCTTTAAAAAAGCTGCTACTGCCCTCCGCTAGCCTGATTGTGCAGAGGGTTGTTGTCTGGGACGGTGAGCTGTAAGATTTTCCCCCTTAAAAAATAACCATTTTATTAATCATAATTCCAAACTGGTGTGGGATTGTTTGTGACTTATGCCTTCAAATGGTGAACTGTTATACTTATGTATATGCTCATAAATAATGTGAAATATTTATAAGGAAAACCTCAAAAACCGTTACTCTATCTTTAAAAATATACACGTATTCTTGATCAAGTCATTAGTAGTGCAATCACACATCACATCCTCTTGTTTCTATCTACCTAGAGTTTAGCTTATGCAGTCCTCATCTTAGCTATTGTCTTCAAGCGAACCGCTTTGAGAACTTTTTTTTTTTTTTTTAGATCCCTTATACCCTTATATCAGTATGACCAGGTGTACTCTCATTTTAGTGTCTGGCTTCCTTGCTTTAACAACATAATCTTCAGGTTTATCCATGTCAGAATGGTAGAATTTTTTCTTTATAAACTGGTTTGTCTAGTATCTCAGGTTTCTTATTAGCTCTTATAACTTATTTTAGCCCATAATTCTTGTATGTGTTAGCCATGTGGCTTAGTACCTTTCTTGGTGAAGCAGTCACATTTACTAATCTGGATTGCCATGTTTAATGTTTATTGATAAAACCATTTTCATGAGGTTTTTCTATTGCAGTTTTGACTTCCCTTTCCCTGAGGACTGATGATGTCGAACATTTTGCCATACCTCTTGGCCACTGTGTGAATGCTTTAAAAAAAAAAAAAAAGAAAAAAAAAACTATGTCAAATCAAATGCTGATTTTAAATGTGTTTTCATTTTCTTTTTTGAAATAGTTTCTGCCCGTTATATTAACGGCCATCGACTCCCTGGCATCTGTTGAAAAATAGTTGGTTGCAGGTGTGTGCTTTTAATGCCAAACTCTCTTAGTTTGTTTCACTTGCCTGCTCTGTCTTAGTTAGGGCTACTGTTGTTGTGATGAAACACCATGACCAAAGCAACTTGCGGAGGAAAGGGTTTATTTGGCTTGCACAGCACTGTTCATCACTGAAGGAAGTCAGGACATGAACTCAAACAGCAGGAAACTAAAGGGAGAAACTGATTTAAAAGCCATGAAGGAGTGCTTCTCACTGGTTTGCTCCTGAGGGCTTGCTTAGCTTGCTTTCTTATAAAACCAAGAACCAGCACTGGATTGGCCCCACCCACAAAGGGCAGGGCTCTCATCCATCAATCACTAATTAAGAAAAGGCCCTATCAGCCTACCAATAGCCTGATCTTATAGAGTTGTCAAAAATGTGGTTCCTTCCTATCAGATGTCTCTAGCTTGTGTCACATGGATATAAAACAATCGAGCATATCCACATGGCTATTTTTGTGGATTCATATGTGTGTGAGTGCACATGTCTGTATAGGTATGTATGCAGAAACCAGAAGGTAAACCTTAAATGTCCATTCTTCGGTTGTCAAGCACCATCAACCCTATGTGTTTCTGAGTGTCTGGAACTGTCGAGTATGCCAGTCTGACTGGATAATGGGCCACAGGAATCCCTCTTTCTCCACTTCTCTGGCAGGATGATTATAAGCACAAAGCATGGAATATCTTGTTGGGATTTTGTTTCCCCTTAACATGGGTTTAGGAAATCAAACCCAAGTCCTCTTACAGGCACTTCACTCACTAAGCTATATGTCTAGCACTTTCTGGCTATGTTTATGAAATCCAATGATGCTTAGATTATGATAGCTTTGTCATATATGTAAAATGGACTCTCATCTGTGCTCTTCTATTTGTTTAAACATGGCTTGGGCTACTGGTGTGTAGCTATTTAAAATTATTTTTTTAAAGGCAGGGTTTCTCTGTACTTTAGAGCCTGTCCTGAAACTAGCTCTGTAGATCAGGGTGGCCTCAAACTCACAAAGATCAGCCTGTCTCTGTCTCCTGAGTGCTGGGATTAAAGGATAAAAGTGCCATCACCACCCAGCTAAATGCAATCCTTGGTATTTTGTTTAATTAGCTAAATAAAGATGTTACTGGTGTATCCATGTTAAATTTTGTACATGCAACTTTGATAAATTCCCACATTAGTTTGTAAGGTTTTTAATGTGTGTGGAGTTTCTGGTGATCTCTCAATATATGAATATTAGTCACTTATCTGTTGCTGTGATAGAACACCTCAGCCAAGGCAGCTGAGAGAACAAAGGGTTATCTGGGTTTAGTGTTCTCTAGTGATTAGAGCCCATTGTGGCAGGAAGGTATGGCAGCAAGCAGCAGACATGGTGGCAGGAACAGGAAGCTGAGAGCTCATCTCAATCACAAGCACAAAGCAAAGAGAGCAAACGGGGGTGGTGTGCAACTTTAAGTACATTAACCTGCCCACATTGATTACATATTCCAGCAAGGACACACCTGCATAGGATCTCCAAACAGATCAACTAGGTACCAAGCATTCAAATGCATGAGTCTGTGGAGGACACTCTCACTTCAACAGCTATCAACAGCCATGCCATCTATAAACAAGGATAATTTGCCTTCATCTTTTTCAGTCTTCAAAACCAAAAGGGCATCAAATTCTGCCTGAGTAGATCTGGGTCTTTCAAGGATGAAAGAAAGAGGTAAAGAGGCATCCTTCTCTTGTTCTAGAAAGCACATCAAGCCTTCTGAAAATGCAATGATAAATTGTCATTTGCAAAGTTTAAAAATGTACAACCAAGTCATTAAAAACAATTTTACCAAATATAATAATGTGCAAATTTACAATTTGTATTGAGCTATGTTTGTACCTATCTTGGGTCAGTAGCAGGTAGTCAGTCAGTCCATAGCCTGTTAGATACTAGAAAACTTCTATTTTTCCTCACTGAATGTAATGATAACTATTGGCTGTTTGTTTGTTTTAGCCAGGGTCTCAAATCATAGGTTTGGCTGTCCTGACACTATGTGGGCCAGGCCTACCTCAAACTCACAGATACTTTGGTAGACCAGGCTAGCCTCAAACTAACCTACCTTTGTATTCAGAGTGCTGGGATGAATGGCATGTACCACTACCCCTCACTTAATTACCTTGACAGGTGGCAACAGTTACTGTAAGCCTCCTGAAACCTGACACTTTTTGTTCTCATAAAGTGCTGACTCTCTCCTGAAACTTAATGGTAAGTGGTTTGGTAGGAAATGAAACTGTGGCTCAGTCACTCATTTAATATTCAGCCATGATATTGACACAGAAACAAATCCAACAAAGAGAACGCTGTATGACTTATTTTGCCATGAGTCAGAACAAATTCTTTCTTTTATTTACTCGTTATTTTTATTTTATGTGTATTGCTGTTTTGACTGCATGTACTCTGTGTGAGGATGTCAGATCTTCTGAAACTGGAATTAAGGATGGTTGTGAACTGCCAATTGGGTGCTAGATATTGAACCTAAGTCCTCTGGAAGAGCAGCCAGAGCTAGCCCCAGAGTAAATTCTTATCACTTTCTTTTATTTAGTTCAGAAAATGTGTGAAAATGAGCAAAGATAACTAATACACTATTTACTGATAGCATGAAATAATAGTGTCACATATATGCCAAACATGTATTACTTCTTTTAAGACACTGAACTCATAAAAGCCGTTGTGCAAACATCTATAAACTAAAAGTGTAAAATATTGAAAGGTGTACTTCAGGAAACATTCCATGAAAAAATACTAAAATTTACAAAGTTCTATTTTAAAGTACTATATAATAACGCATTAAAAAGACTTCCCTCTTATTTCCTTCTTAGAAGATCAAACAAAAAGTCAATTATAGCCGGGCGGTGGTGGCGCAGGCCTTTAATCCCAGCACTCGGGAGGCAGAGGCAGGCGGATCTCTGGGAGTTCGAGACCAGCCTGGTCTACAAGAGCTAGTTCCAGGACGGGCACCAAAGCTACAGAGAAACCCTGTCTCGAAAAACCAAAAAAAAAAAAAAAAAAAGTCATTTATAGACTAATGTCTCAAACTGTACCACAAACCTTTTCTGAAGCAAATATAATTTTTTAAATTAAATTCTGAGGAAGGAGGAGACAGGTCAGTAGGTAACAGCAACTTCTGTGCAAGCAAGCAAACCTAAGCTCAAACCCTTAGGGCCCACATCCAAAGCTCTGGAAGGCAGTATGCACCTATAACCACAGAGATGAAGACCGGGAGATCCGCCAGGCTAACCTCAACCATGAGCTCCAGGTCCAGTTGGTGGGAGAATTAGGCAGAAGGAACAAAGAGAGGAACACAAAGTCATCCTCTACTCTCCACATGCAAGGACATGGGCATGTCTACCTGCTTATATACACACATTCCCATATGCCACACACAACACAGAGAAAACACATAAAGAGAAAATCAAAATTCCCATCAAAATAATAGTTCAAAAATGTAACAATCCAAATCATCATAAGGCTGAAAAAAGTATGACCTGAAAATATTTCAACTGTTTCTTTTTTGGCAAACAAATCATTCCTTTTTTTTATGTTTTAAGATACAAAGTAAATGATCTTGGAATATATACTTTCTTTGAAAGCTGAAAAGGACTTGATTTAGTAGAAAAAAAAAGTTCAAACCCTAAACATGAGTAACACATTTTAGAATGTAATACATAAGCTAAAAGCAAATATGTAAATGTTTCCCAGTTTTCTTTAAATAATAGAAATATAATTAAAAATGACGTGAATAATAACAAAGAATTATTCAGTTACAGGGGCAAATTAAAATGCCCTGCAACATTTGTGTTTGTTTCACCAAGAAATGTTACAAAAGAAACAAAGGGAAGGTTGCCTCATTCTGGAACTTCTTTGTCATCATTAATGTATTTAGGTTTCCACAGCTAAAACTCCTATACTTTGAAAGGGTTTTCCAGAACAGAAAATTCATATTTAGAGTTTAAACAATGCTATCACATTACTAAGACTAAAATTTCTTTAAGTGTCCAGAACATCTTTTCTAAAACACAAAACAACAATAAAACTATTTTTGGTCTTTATTTGTAAATAAAAAAGAGGTTGTATTTAACCAAATGAGTTTATTTTTGGTGAAAACAGGAAGAACATCTTCACCAGGAAAGAGCTGTGTGGCAATTTTCTTTCATTACTATCTGTTTCTCAAATTGATACAAATGATCTCCTTCTGTTTCTGTCTATCTGCCTGCTTTGCCTGTCCAACTAATTGTCAGGACTGGGGAGATCTCTGTATCGAAATAGAAGATGTGCAGTTTGTAACCTACTTAATTTGCCTTATGTCCTACATGCCCTCAGTATGGTGTTCATTAAAGTCTCAGCTGTTTTTTCCTATCAGTGGCAGCCCAAACATAATCTTATTTTTCTTTGTTAAAAGGCCAGATTGTGCATAAATATACACCCAATGTGTGTGTAAGTGTGCATGGCATGCATATGTTTAAATGGCAAAATTTACCAAGCTTGTAAATGTTTCATCACTTCTCCTTAAAACTGGTATCTGAATAAATGAAATCTCTTTTTCATAAGAAAGTACCTATTAGTCTTCTGAAAGAATTGTAATATAATATTACCTCTAAAATTACATTATAAATAAGAATTTCAATTTTGAATCAATGATGCAACTCAAAACCATTCTTTAAGGATCTTTTTACATAAACTGAGCCTCTCATCTCCCAACATTTTCTGGAAAACTCTACATTTAATCTCAATTATTTTCATAGATTGAACTCTAAAACATATTAAATGACAACTATTCTCTTTTGTCTCCCAACATATATGCCGTGACTCTGACGTAAAAACAAGACTCAGAACTGCACATTTCAACGATTAGGCAATAACCCAAATTTCTGCTCTTATTAAAGTTCATTGACTTTTCAAATTTTAAATTTTTATTGATATATGCAAATAATTATGTTATTTTACAGCATCATATATTGCTATACAGTATTAACACACACACATATTTCAAACTAATCATTCCTAAATAATTAAAAATAGAATACACAAAAATATCAAGTATTGAATATATAACTTTGGAAGTTTATCAAAAGATTTATTTTTAATATGTTACCAAATTACTTGTGATCTTAATTTTAATATAAAGTTAAATTTTCATTACTAAATATTTAATTATATTATGCCTGACAACTACATTAAAAATAATTTAACCTAAGAGCTAATAAACATTGCCTTTGTATCAGTTTGTCATATTATATGTTAAATAAAACCATAGTAACTATTAAGAACTTATGCAAAAATAACTGTTTTAAAATCATAATTTTATCCCTTGAGTTTCTCTCAAAATGAATGGTTGAAGAAAATGTCCCTCAGCCATTATGGGGTTAGCAAGAAACCTGGCTCTAGAGAAATACCCAGGAATCCACAAGGATGACCCCAGCTAAGACCCTAAGCAATAGAGGAGAGGGTGCCTAAACTGGCCTTGCCCTATAGTCAGATTGATGACTATCTTAAATGTCACTATAGAACCTTCATCTAGCAACTGATGGAAACAGAGGCAGAGACCCACATTGGAGCACTGGATTGAGCTCCCAAAGTCCAGTTGAGAAGTGGGAGGAGTGAGAATATACAAAGAGGTCAAGACAATGATGAGGGCACCGACTGAAACAGTCTACCTGGGCTAATGGGAGCTCACCAACACAGCTGGACTGGGAAGGCACAAGCATAGGACCAAACAAGTCCCTCTGAATGTGATTGAAAATTGCATGGCCACTGGCAGTGGCACAAAGATTTATCCCTACTGCTTGTACTGGCTTTTTGGGAACCTGTTCTCTTTGGATGGATACCTTGCTCAGCCTAGAGAGACTAGGGAGGGCCTTGGACCTTCCCCAAAGCAATGTGCCTTACCCTTTCTGAGGAGTGGATGGGGGTTTGGTGGGGGTGTAAGTGGAAGGAATGGGAGGAGGGGAAGGAGTGGGAATTTGGATGGGTAGGCATAATTAAAAAAAGTTTATTTTCTTTTAAAAATAATAAATAAAATTAAAATAAGAAAAAAGAAAATGTCCCTCTTATGTGAACATATTGTCCATATTTTCCCTGACTGGAATTACTTAAAGAACCAAAGGTCGAGTTCCACTCTTGATGTCTAAGCCTTCCCTTTACAGTTTATCCCAAAAGACACAAAGAGTAAGGGATGCAATACTACTTCATTACAAATTGATGTGGAACATTACTTTTCAGAATGAAACCTGATGTCATAATTGGGAAAAACAGTAAAAACAAAAAACCTAAGGTTCGATTACAAGATCAAAGAACTTAAGGGCCTCTGATATACTGAGAGCTGATGTTGGTTTGCTGGAAGACAAAAATGAACACTATGGTTTGTGAACTGTATTGTACCTTCTTCTCTAGTTTCTGACAACGGGTGATGACATATCCAGTAAAGCAGTGACTTTGGTTCCTCTTCTGCTCATCCATTTTTAGTTTCTTCTTACTCTTTCAACAATATATTGACTATTCTGGAAACACACTGAACTTTAAAGTGAAGGCATGTCTTATTGTTGAAAAGTGATTAGATAGATGTAGTGGTCTTCTAGGGTGTTCTTTTAGTCAATCCAAACAGCAAGGGATATAGTACAGGCTTGGGAATTGCTTCTGAAATGGTGTAGCTCTGACACAAGGTAAACTGATCTTGACTTACAAGAAAGATCAAACATTTCAAATGCAAATGACATTATTTAAAAAAGGTACAAGACAATTTTCAGGAAACACAGAGAATGTTAAGAATAAAAACTACAAGCAAGATATGCTAGTTCATGCCTCTAATTCTGGCACTCTGGAGGCAGAGAAAGAAAACACACTTGTGAGTTTGAAGCCTGGCTGGTTTACAAGGAGAGTCTCAGGCCAGTCAGGATCCCATAGTGAGACCCTGTTTCAAAAGTAAATAAATAGTACAAAAACTAGCAAGGGTTGAGAGAAGACCAATTAATGCTTTAATAAAAGGAATCTGTTTCTGATGTGGCAGTCACTTGTGTGTGCAGTGAATACCATTAATGAATAAAGAAACGGTTTGGACCTATGGCAGGGCAGAACTTAGGTAGGCAGGGAAAGCTAGGCTGAATGCTGGGAGAAGGAGGGCAGAGTAAGAGAGAAGCCATGTAACCCTCTGGAGCAGGATGGGACTTTAGTAGGTAAGCCACAGCCACGTGGCGATACATAGATTAATAGAAATGGGTTAAATTAAGATTTAAGAGCCAATAAGAAGCTAGAGTTAATGGGCCAAGCAGTGATTTAATTAATACAGTTTCTGTGTGATTATTTCGGGTCTAAGCCAGCCAGGCAGCTGGGAAACAACAAGCGCCCTCCTTGCAACATGTTTCTCTATTTAAATCTATTGTGAATACCATTTGTAATGGGGAAAAGGAGGAAGGAAAGAAAAAGTAGAGCTGTGGAAGTGGGGTGGGCACAGGACGGAAGGAAAGAGAGAGTTTCTAGTGAGAGTATGGAAGCTGACAGAAAGTAAAAAAAAGACAGTTCTGAATCTCGAGGGAATGAGATGTAATTAACTTTTCACTCTGTGCATCCTCCAAGAGTCTCACATTTTTCATTAAATATGTAATACCCAATTACCTATTACATATGCTCTATTTTTAAATTTGTATCTTTATAAATTTTTCTCTTAGTAACGGGCCAAAAAGGATAGACACCTAAAGTAGCAGAAATTTAGTGAATTGATTAAACTAGACCAAAGAGTCTCAATATAAAATTATTATATTCAGTGATATGGATCCTATCTATTTATGAATATGCTGCTCGTCCAAAGGACCTGAGTTCACTCCCAGCAGGTAGATCAGGTAGCTCACAACTCCCTGTAGTTACAGATCCAAGGAATCTAATAGTGCTTTGGATACCTATGTATATGTGCCATACACTTACACAGAAACACACCATATCCATAAACAAAATTAAGTATTTTTTTAAGAGACTCACAGGAGTGGTAAACTACTTTGTATGTCCTTCCAAAAAAACTTTTTCAGAATTCAAGACTTAATTCTAAAGTAAGAAAATACCCAGATTAGTATATAAAGCCAAAGTCCTTTTGAGAATTATTTTGCCTATTTTATATTGTACAAACATATAAATTCTCCTCCACTAAGGTAGTTAAGTGAAAGTGACTTTATTATATTCTTAAATTGAAATGCTACAGCAAAAGAAAGCAAAGACAAAATTAAACTCAACACTACTAAGGCTGTCCGGGACACGTTCCTTGCCCTAACAATTATTAACAACTTTTTAATACTATCAACACAATGATAAATAGGACATAAAATGGCAAGCCTGAAAACTACCAAGAAATGTTTCATTTACATTTTTGCAAGCTTTGCTTTCTGATTTTCAGTGTGTCTTCCAATACTTTATAGTTAACAGCTCTTGTATAAAAATTAGTTAGGCCATTAAAAGTTTTTCTTTAATAGAGGTAAGAATTCATTACTGCATTTTTCTATGTGAAGTATGCTACTAAATAATAGCTTGTACACTAATTAAAGCAAAAGTAATTGTGAGAACACATTGACATTGTTAAAGTAAATTAGTCAATTTGCTAATAGTTTCATTTAAAGTGACCCTAATTGTATTAATTGTGATACTAGCAAATTAAATTGAAGAGCATTAAACACATTCTTCTAATATTTCCTAGAGGAATGAATTTTCCCTTACATCAGCAGGAGGAAAATAATGATTACATGCCCTCCTTGCTCCAAATAAAACTTGCAGATGTACAAGTTCACGTGTGCAAGTGTACATATCCTCGTATGCACACCTCGGAACAACATGAAAGGTCTAGCTAGATTGCATACACTCATTATGTTTTAATAATATGGTTACATGCTACATAATGAATCATACAAAAAAATCTTCAGATACATGTGAAATATCATAGTATCATTTATTCCCTTACTAACAAAACCTATTTCACCATTAAACTGCTCAAACTAAGTTATTAAAATTTTGAGGAAATAAACATATTCCTTTGGAAGACAGCAATATGAAAACACATTTTAAAGATATTCTAAAATAATAACAGAGCCATCACTTAATGCCATAAAATCAGAAGGCTAAATGACCCCCACGAAGAACTTATAGGGTCCACCGACATAACAGTATATTAGATAACCATTTAATAATTCTCAGTTTATACAAAATGAATCTACCTTTCTTGGCCAGGTTTACAAGTACCCTAACCTAGCCTATTCTATGTCATTTTATTATAGTTAGCCTTGGTGCGAAGTAAATAGAAAGCTCCCTTCCTATCAAGTTTACTCCTTTCCTGGGGACTTACTTAGTAAAAACTCCTCCCACAGATACCATCTTTACATGCCTGGAATTCTGTCATTCACATAGAGCAAAATCTTCAGTTTCTTAGAGGACTCCTGACAATTTTAAATCCTCATTGCAATACTATCCTATTTTAATTGTTAGCACTGATTTTATCCCCTGTATTTCTGTACTTAATTTGTCAATGTTTATTATCTCTCGAAGAGTAAAATGTGACTTCTGATGGGCAACCAAGAGATCTACAGAGCTCGTTCTAGGTCAGCCAGGGTTACACAAAGAAACCCTGTCTGAAAAACCAACCTAACCAAACAAAACAAAACAAAACACCAAACCAACCAACCAATCAATCAAAGAAGCATGTCAATAGCCTGTAATGTTTGGGGTCTCTGGGGCATCTAAATTGAGAGGAGGTATACCACACCTGACACTGCTTTTTGTATTTACCAACCTCTGGCTTCAGGGAGGAACATTATCCCCTATAGGGTAACTCCCATGAAATTCTTTAAAATGATACGTAAAGCTCTTAAAGTAGCAGGTCTCCATGTGACTTTTTCTCTTTCCTCTACTTACAGAACCCTCCCGCACTTTTATCTTCCCTTTTCCTTTCATACACTCACATTCTACTATACTCTCCATTAAGATCACTCCCCACCAATGGCTCGAGTTTTCTGAATCCCACAGGTTAGAATTTTCTGTTTCTTGCATGTTAGAAACACAAACATAAAGATTTGATACTAATGTCCACATATGGGTGAGAACATGAGACCACTGTCTCTCTGGGTCTGGATTACATCATTCGGTAAGACACACAAGACCAACACTGTCAACATGGGAGGCAGCTAGCTGCTGAGAGAATCCCTTTTCTTTAAGGGCATGGACCTTGGTATGTCCACAAAGATGCAGCGGATGGCATCACATCCACAAGTTTATGAGCAGCACAAACTGACGAAAAAAAGAAAAAAAGACACAAAGTTGGGGGGTTGGAGAGGTGTAGTACTGGAGTTAGTGAGAGAAAAGAAGAGCTGAGTATGATCAAAACACATTGAATGAAATCCTCAAATAATAAAATTATATTTTTAAATGTAAATTTTATAAAAGGAACAATTTACTGTTCAATATGCTTTCCCTAGATACTAAACTTTCAATAAATATTTTATATAAATAAGCTAATACTAGGTACATGGTCTACATGCTTTCTGTTTAATAGTAAACATGACTTTAACCCCAACACTCAGCAGGAAGAAGCAGACATCTCACTGTGGGTTCAAGACCACTCACCTTGCCTACATAGTGAGTTCCTGTCCAGACAGGGCTATATAATGAGATTACAAGGCTCAGTTAAAAATAACCATTTTCAGGTGAGTTATCATTTAAAGTCATATGGTAAGGACAAATAATTTTGAAAACCAAAAAGAAAATCTATGTATTGTTTTCTGTGGAATTATGGGTATGTGAGCAATCATTATTCTTTGAGCAAAGACTCTTGAATTTAAGGCGGTAATTTAAACATATGAGAAAACATGCCAAGGCACAAATATCCCATAATATATTTCTATAGTATTTAACATTTAGAAAAATGAAATCAAAAGTGTAATTAATATGAAAATATGCTCTAAGGTGTCACACATATTTTGGGGCAGTTCTTTTCTTCTGCAGTGAAAATAAAATATGTAGCTTTCTTTTTCTAATCCCATTTTTTTTTGTTTTAAATTTTTTATTTTATTGAGGCTTTTGTGAATGGCATTTGTGATAGTTTGAAAAAAAAAATAGCCCCCAAAGTGGCACTATTTGGCAGTGTAGCCTGCTGGAGTAGGTATGGTCTTGTTGGAGGAAATGTTTTGCTGTAGAGGCAGGCTTTGATGTGTTATATATGCTCAAGAGGCCATTCAGTGTTGTGAAATATTATTTTAAGGTGTGTTGCTTTTATTTATGTTGAATTTGTTTAATTCTGTAATTTTTTTAATTTTTATTTTTTTATTTTTGCCAAATTTTAAAAGAATGCTCAAAATCATTTAACAGTACTGTTTCTTTACAAATGGACTCAGATTTGATAAAATAGAAGAATGCTTTACTAGTGGAATTGCTAACACGGTTGTTTTTAATTGCAGATGAGTCCAGGAAGAAAACTACTAATTCAAATGGGTGCTTTACCCATACAGTCTACTGCAGAAATGTGCAAAAACCTTCAAAATCCTTCAAAAATCTCAATGCAAGACACAAATTAAACTACAAAGGTGATGATTAATCAAGTAAATATGACAACCTCAAGAAAATATAATACATAATTTTTTGTGTGTGTGCAAAATGAAAACTTAAGATGATCAAATAGGTACTTGATGTACAATGTTTACATATACAACACACAAAACTCACTATGGTTAGTAACCTTTATGGCTTAGAAAAACAGATATTTACATATCTTTCTTTCCTTATGTGCCTGCATGTCTGTGTGTTTTGTATATATTTTTAACAGTTGACAGCTGTTTTAGAGCATACAGAGATGCCAAGCTGAATGAGGGTCTTGATTACTTCAAGATTAGCTATCTAAAGTTTCTATTCATTTTAAGTGTTGTTAGTTGGAAGAGTCATTAGTCACTTCCTTGTCTCATAGAACATCAGCATACATTTACATTGTTAATGAACATTTGGGGTAAATGAATTAATGGCACTTTAAAACATCAATTCAGTCCTAATAACTTGGTATGTCACAGAAATGTTAGGCTAGGGTATAAATGAAAATCCCTTTCAGTAAAGGTAACTAACTACACATTCTTTTAAACAATAAAAGATAAAATTAACTTAAAATGTTTTTAACCAGGTTAAAAAAAATGTTCAATATTTAATGAAATAGCCCAGAGAAAAATATTCACTTAAAACACAACAGAAAATGATCTTCTCAAACAAGCATATAAACAAGAAATATTCCGAAAAGTACTGGCAAAATTATTATGTATACTTCTAATAAAAATATATATTCCCTTTTAGAGTATTTATGGAATTACAAATACTTACAGGTATAAATTTAGGGAAACATCAGCATAAAAGCTTTGAGGCTTTCTAACATCATATTGACACACTTCCACTAAAACAGTACACATGAATTTTCATATTACCACAATGTAAACAGCAGTCTTTTTAGGTCCTGATGTAACAAAAAGTAAAAATGCAAAATAATTTTGAAGGGCAAAAGGTGCTATTTTTAGCAAAAAATATCAATGGCATTTATAGTGTGTATAAAGCATTAAAGAGTCTTACACACACACACACACACACACACACACACACACACACACCATCAAAACAGACAAATAAACAAGCTTCATAAAGAGTCTTTGTTCTATTGAAGTAACCATTATAGAAGTCAGTTTTTTAAAATTACCAAAATGTCATGGCAGATCTTAACAAATTGATTTAAAATAGATCTTATAACCTTGATATATACATTTCATGAGTGAAAAAATAAAATTAGTAACTTGAGCAAGGAACTATATTAAGTGTTCAATGAACTACTAAAGCATAAGAATAAGGCTTCAAAATTTTTATAAACTTATGTTCTTCAGCAAGTCTACCATTAGGTAAATATGGAAAAATAATATTTAATTCTGACACACACACACACACACACATATTTGAAGCACTTTAAATAGTAAAATATCAATAATGAACAACTTTCAATAATCTACAATTGAACAATTTTATTGCACATATCTATAAGAGTGTGATACAATTTCAATTTTTTACAAAAAAAAATATGTGAAACACTACCAAAATTTCACCTTAGAATTTAGCAGAATTTAATGTGTGTGTGAGAGGGGGTGGGGACAAGGGGTAGATTAACTGAAAAGTCAATACCAACAGTTTATGATTCTTCAAAACGTGTTTTACAAAGGGCATTTTGTATTTTAAAAAAATGTATATACTAAAGGCACTGTCAAGAATATTATAACTTTTGCTAATACACATTCTACCTTCAATAAAAGGGAACTATTTCTGATGTTTATTAGCATCAAGAAGATTCTATACATACCTAGCAAAATGTTCTGATTAACTTCATAGAAAGGATGACATTTATAGTGTGGACTGTTAAGTTCCCAGCATATGCAAATAGCATTTGCACACAAAACTTACCTCCAGACCTATGTGAATAGCGGGACAAGGGGTCAATGCCTACTTCCTGTTCTTCTGACTGCAGAGGGTGTCTGGTTTCAGATATGGACTGATACATTGCATAAAGAGGAGACAGTCACCAAAAGTAATTACCTAGGTGAAAATCCAAAAAAAAAAAAAGATTAATTTTTTCTTATGTAATTGGGAAGGAATACTAGGCAGAATGAAATTATTAAAAGAGCACGGTAGGCATCAACAAGTTTTCTGTAGGCTACAAGGGTCTATTAGTACACTTGTAAAAAAAGAACAAAAAAAAGAGTCAAAAAATTCCATGCCAACAATGCTTCCAAAAAAATCTAGACTTCGTTTATAACCTTTATTTTGATGTGGGCTCACATTTATTTTTAGTGAAATTTATATAAACAGCTTATCTGAAAGTTTTTGGAATCTCATATTGATAATATTTGTTTTAGAAAGCTATACACAGCGGGGTGGTAGTGGCACACACCTTTAATTCCAGCACTTGGAAGGCGGAGGCAGGCAGATCTCCGTGAGTTCAGGACCAGCCTGGACTACAAGAGCTAATTCTAGAAACCTGGTCTAAAAAAAAAAAAAAAAAAAAAAAACTATACACATTAATTAGGACATTCAAAATATAAAAAATATACCAACGAAAATTACTCATAATATTATTATTAAGAAAAAGCATTGCTAATATTGTATTGTATCATACTTAAGCATGTCTTTACTATGGACATTTAGAGTACATATTTTCCATGTGAACAACCAAGTAAATCATACTGATATATAGAACTATTAATAAATTACATAATTATTAAATTACCATGAGTGCTGTCCTTGTGTCTAAATTGCAATTTTTAATGGATCTCTATTACTACATTATATGTTTATCACAATTTATGTAACCAATTCATCAATTTATATAATACTTTCATCAATTTTTATTCAAAATTATGTAAGTATCACATATTTTAATTTCAAGGGCAGTAGGAGTATAAAATGAGAGAAACTGAGAAAATTTAGTGAGTAAGCAAGTCCAATGAAAATGATATCTAATAAATAAGAAAAAAGTTAATATGGCAAGATTTAATGTTTAAATATGGAGCAGGCTTCAGAGACACAACTACACAGATCCTTATTAACCTTTCTGCAATTTAAAATGAGCCTCTATTCTGTCTGTTTTAGCTCTAAAATCCTTACCTTGTAAAATATCCCTGTGGCTTTTCTGATTTTTGTCAGAACAATTCAGCTCCATTGCTCACCCACAATGACAATCCAGTGTCTATAAGCCCTACTCCCTTGCAATTATGCCTAAACCAAAACTAGTAGAAAGTTAGGGAAAACAGAAAACATGTAGTGAAAGTACTGGTTGATTCTGTGACCCTGACAAACTAAAGTCACTTGGAGGAGGGGCATCAATAATGGAGCAGTCTCAAAGACCATGAGAGCACACCTGAGGGGAGTTTACTTGATTGACTGGTATGGAAAGACTCACACATTTATGGGAGATTATGCCGACGGTTCTAGGGTGGAAACCAGAAAGCAAGCGGAGCAAGCCATGGGGGAGCAAGTCAGACATCAGTGTTCTTCCATACTCTGCTTCAGTTCCTGACTCTAGGTTTGTGTCTGGGCTCCTGCAGTGGCCTCCCTTGAGGAAGGAGTCTAACTGATAAGATGTTATAAACTCTTCCATCCCCAAACTGCTTTATGTCATATGTTATCACAGTGACAGAGAGGCAAACTAGATAGGGAACATGAAGCAGGATTTCCTAAAACCAAAAAAACAACCTCATGTATCTAAGATAGTTGTCACAGTTTACTAATGTATAGTCAAATCAATAAACTCATATAGAAGGAATTTAGGAGAATAGAAGCCAAAAACAGGATAACAAAATACAGAGGATGTTATAGTATAAAAGAGAATCAAATGGTTGAATTCAAGTTTACAAACAAATGAAGACAAAGTCCTCTACTGTAGACTAAAATATGACCAGCAGGTATTATTAGTTAACATCTAAAACCCCGAATATATGGGAAACATTGTGCCACTCTTGGTTCTCCCTGCAACCTAGTGACACCTCTTCATCTCTACTGATATTTCACCCGAGAAATCAAAGTAAACTTACTCAGCAACATAGTAAGTGTTAATTCATTCATTCATTAATTTGTGTATGCATGTGCTTTATCTGCATGCATACATGGGTACTGGATCCCCTGGCCCTGGAATTATAGAAGTTTGGGAGCATATGTGGGTACTGGGAATTGAATACCAGGCCTGAGGAAGAGTACCAGTGCTCTTAATCTCTGAGCCATCTCTCCAGCATCATATAGTATTAAAGCCAGAATTTGAACATACTCTGTTTTTTCCCCGAAGCTCAAGACAAACCAATTATAAAAGAAGGAGAGGAAGGAGCCGATGAATAACTGAAGCATCATCCTTCATCCTGGCTCTGTTTTGTCGAGACAGACAACAGTTATCCAGGATGGTGTGAGATCTTCTTACTTGCACATATTGGCAAATAATGCAAAGTTGTAAATAATCACTACCATGGAGTACATTATTTAAATAGATTTCAAATTTATATTTAGAACATGGGTATTTTAAAGCAAGATTCATATTCTCTTTCTATATTACTAAAAACAATAGAAGTAAAATGTGAACATGTCATCTATTCTGAGCTGTTAAACCTCCTCAATAGTCCATCTAAGCTGGCTCTCATAGTCATATTACTTCACCTTCTTATTTTTATAGAACTGTAAAACTACTCTTACAAACTTTAAAAATACAAATGAATGAATTTTAGGGATTTTAAACTTTCTGAAAAAATAGATATTAAACTGAGATCAAAGTTTGTTTTAGAAAGCAAAGTAGCTCAGATGGCATTGTGTTTGCCTAAAAGGTATGAAGCCCAGAGTTCAAATTCCAACACTAAACAAATTCAATGTGGTAGCTCATGCCCAGATTACAATAGATTCTGTTTCAGAAATAGGGGTCAGAAAGCATCAGCCGGGGTCCATAACAGTATGTTTCTTCTGTCCCAAATACGCAGGGGAAGGTTGCAGACCAGCACAGATAATATAGAGAGAGTCCTACATCTGAAAAACATGATATTCATACCTATTCAAGATGCTAAAAAACAATTAAAAATTTTTTCATTCCTTAGAGAAGGTTAAAATTCCAGAAATGGTTCAATAAAATTGGCCTCAGTTATAATCCTTTAGAAAAGTGATTTGCAACCTCTAAGTCTCGACTCCCAGTAGGGGTCACATATCACATTATCCTGCATATTTTATATTTACATTACAATTGATGACAGTACCAAAATCACAGTTATGAAGTAGCAATGTGGGTGTCACCACAGCATGAGGAACATGGAGAAAAAGCATTAGGAGGGTTGAGAATCAGGTCTAGAACTTGACAGATCTATGGTAATAGTGAAAAGTCAGAATCTAAAGTTAACTATTCATAAAGATAGTAATCTACAATCATTCTTTACAAATGAAGAATGCAATATATCATAATTTATGTTTATAGATAAAAACTGAGACACTGCAGAGTATTTATAATTAAACAGAGTAAACCTGCAGACTAATAATAAGTTACTTTCAAGTAATCTACTGATAAACAGTATAGATGATGTTCTTCATTTTGTTTTAATTAAAGATTTAAATACTAATCTAATTCAAAAGTAACTAAAAGTTGTTGCCTTCGTTTCTATTGCTTGTTTAAGATATAAAGGATGATTGTAGCTTTTAGAATAAAAAAGTTAAGAATATCTATTATTGCTACTGGGATAACCCTGTAAAAATGGAAATGTTGGTTTTAAATGTGAAATCAATTTACTAGGAATTTCCCAATTGGTGTTTCATTAAAGGTACCTGAAAAAGTTTATTATGAAGCAAAGTTTATTATTAAAGATCATTTAACAAATGTGTCTATATTCATTTAAATCATTGTCCTGGGTGAATTATTTATCAATAATATCAGACTATAAAAGAAAAAGCCCTTAAAATTGCTTATTTGTTTGATGGGTTTTAAAAAATTACATATTCAATGTTCCATTATACCTTAAATTTCATTTACAAATTCTGACATGAATATTATATTGCGACAACCTAATCATCTAGCTTCTTTGTGGAAGAAAATATGAATAGCTGAAAAACATGTCTCTTAGAAAATAAAAACTTAAGTCAGTAATTGATAGACTTTAGTTCCCTTAAAAGATGCTAATCAGGCTCTAAATTCTAATAAAAATATCCTTGGTTTTAAATAAGCCAAAGTAATCATGCTTTTATAAATTGTAGAAGCATAGCAACATACATTCTAATATCTCAGAAAAGATACATATTTTCTTTGTTATTATTTCTAGCTTACAATTTTTATTCATGTAAAACTCAAAATTAAAAACCTTGAGACTGGTATTACTATACGACTTTGAAAGCTATCCTAGTAAAATGAGCTGACAAATTAGGCTGTAATTCTCATTCATAATCTAAAATTAATCCGAAAGGCAGGTGTACTGTTTTTAGAAGTCTGGTTCTTACAATATTAAATCTAAATATGAAAGTATCTCTCTGAAAACTTTTATACACTAATATAAAACTTACAATACAATGGCTATTTCGAAAGTCATGATGGTTGGGATTTAAAGTATATTAAAAACATTACAGTATTTTTGTATAAAACAAACACTATTTTAATTAAAAGTTTCAGTTGATAGCAATGTCTCAGTACAATACTACCTGTAATATATTGAATAGCATGTGATTTTTTAAAATAGCATCATATAAACAGAAATTCAAATAAACTAATCTATTTTCACTGACTGAAATTTTGCTTGCTCTAGCTTGTATTCAGTTCTTCACTGCTTGTTATACTTAGTTATAATTAATATTCTGAATTATGTTATTCTAAAGACAAACATATTTTACGTGAACTTAAACATTATTCATTCATTTGAATTCCTGACTAATTCAAACTAAAAAATAATTAAATCAAGCACTGAAAACACAAAGTGGTATTCCTTCAAGAAAAAAGAAAAACCCACAAGAGATTCAACAAAATACCTCAAAATTTTACAACAAACAGGAAGAAGACATCAAAAATAAGTATGTGTCATAGGTAGCGTATCTTCACTATGATGTGTATTTAACCTAAAATATGACGTATTGGTTCTAATGGAAAGCTTCTCCGTCATAACTTTAGAAGTTTTATTTTCATATTTAAAAGGCAAAACAACTGAATATTTCACATAAATATTGTACAAAAGAGAGAAAAAAACCACCTTTTTAAGTTAGAGATGGTAGTAGCTGAAGGAAAATTTCTCGTTGAAAACAGTATTTTTTTAAATATAATTTTTTTATTGAAAAAAAAAAATTTCCGCCTCCTCCCCGCCTCCCATTTCCCTCCCCGTCTCCCTTTTCCCCCCTCCACCCACTCCTCTCCCCCCCCCCCCCACTCCTCTCCCCCTCCCTCTTCAGTCTGAGGGGCAGTCAGGGTTCCTTGCCCTGTGGAAAGTCCAAAGTCCTCCCCGCTCCATCTTGGTCTAGGAAGGTGGACATCCAAACTGGCTAGGCTCCCACAAAGCCAGAACATGAAGTAGGATCAAAACCCAGTGGCATTGTCCTTGGCTTCTCAGCAGCCCTCATTGTCCGCCATATTCAGAGTCCGGTTTTATCCCATGGTTTTTCAGTCGAAGTCCAGCTGGCCTTGGTGAGCTCACAATAGATCAGCCCCACTGTCTCCGTGGGTGGGTGCACCCCTCGTGGTCCTGACTTCTTTGCTCATATTTTCCCTCCTTCTGCTCCTCCTTGGGACATTGGGAGCTCAGTCCAGTGCTCCAGTGTGGGACTCTGTCTTTATCTCCATCCATCTCCAGATGAAGGTTCTTTATTTATCTCTAGAAACCAATTATGAGTGAGTACATCCCAAGTTCATCTTTTTGGGTCTGGGTTACCTCACTCAGGATAGTGTGTTCTATTTCCATCCATTTGCATGCAAAATTCGAGAAGTCATTGTTTTTTTACCGCTGAGTAGTATTCTAATGTGTATATATTCCACACTTTCTTCATCCATTCTTCCATTGAAGGACATCTAACCCCAGCAGCACAGACATTAAGGGCAACATTGAATAAATGGGACCTACTGAAACTGAGAAGCTTCTGCAAAGCAAAGGACACTGTCACTAAGACAAAAAGGCAACCCACTGACTGGCAGAAGATCTTCACCACCCCCGCAACAGACAAAGGTCTGATCTCCAAAATATATAAAGAACTCAAGAAACTAGACGTTAAAATGCTAATTAACCCAATTAAAAAATGGGGCACTGACCTGAACAGAGAATTCTCAACAGATGAAATTCAAATGGCTAAAAGACACTTAAGGATATGCTCAACCTCCTTAGCGATCAGGGAAATGCAAATCAAAACAACTTTGAGATATCATCTTACACCTGTCAGAATGGCTAAAATCAAAAACACCAATGATATCCTTTGCTGGAGAGGTTGTGGAGAAAGGGGTACCCTCATCCATTGCTGGTGGGAATGCAAACTTGTGCAACCACTTTGGAAAGCAGTGTGGCGGTTTCTCAGGAAATTCGGGATCAACCTACCCCTGGACCCAGCAATGCCACTCTTGGGAATATACCCAAGAGAGGCCCGATCATATGACAGGGGCATTTGTTCAACTATGTTCATAGCAGCATTATTTGTAATAGCCAGAACCTGGAAAACAGTATTTTTTAAAATATTAATTACAAAGAAGACAAAACAAAAAGTATGAAGTCCTGTTTAAAAGATCTTTCAATCTTTAATGTAAGACAGCCACAAGGACTTTAAATAGGTTAATTAAGTATTTAAATTGATAATTTTAAGTCTTAATATTTAATATTGTTAGATTGTATATCAAAGTAGTTTTATTATTTATTTACTACAAACCTTTATAAAATACTTCATTTGACAATAGGGGGTCTGATTCTCACAAGATAAATGTACTTACAATGCCAAATAAATTATATATAAAAGCGTTTGTCTGAATACATGTCATTCAACATTACCACCCACTGATAAAACACTGAAACTCATTTCAATCATGAACTGGAAATATCAAGGGTTGTTTAATAACAGTTATAGGATTATAGTGACTTTCTATATCAAGTAAAATGACCAAAATAAAATTAAAAGACACTGGAATCTTATTTTGTTTTATTCAAGATAGGGTTTCTCTTAGCTATGGAGCCTGTCCTGACTAGCTCTGTAGACCTGGCTGGCCTTGAACTCAAAGAGATTCGCCTGCCTCTGCCTTCTGAGTCCTGGGATTAAAGGCATGTGCCACCAGGGCCCGGATGGAGTCTTATAATTTTTGTATTGTTAGAATAAAATATTAAAAGCAAGATGTATAAGAAATATATAGTATGTTAGAGACTCGCAGTACCAAAATGCTTATTCTATTAGATAGTATTACCCGTGGCCTTCCAGTATTCAACTGTGTAAAGCCTTAAGAAAGACCTGCTATTACTTATATAAATTCTGAGCATCCTATAGTACCAAGCAATCTTTATTTTTTAAAACAAATGCCAGAATATCCTCGTAAGATTCCAAAGCTGTCTTTAGATGTAAAAGACGAAGAAAAGAAGCTGTCCCCACCTACTGGGTATCAAAAAGCAGACGCACTTATGTCTCAGGGATATTACAGCTGGGATGGAACACTATGATCATAGCAACCCTATTTTTAGATTTTGTTTGTTGTTTTAATTTTACATCTTGCTGGCCACAGTTTCTTCTCCCTCCTCTCTTCTTGGTCCCTTCCCTCTCCCCCCTGTTCTCACCCTGCATTCATTCCACTCTTACTCTGTTTAAGGAAAGAGCAGGGCTCCTGTGGATAGCAACAAAGCATGACATTTCAAGCTGCATGAGACTGATCCAGTAGTCAGGGAATGATGGCTCACAACTGTAGTCCCAGTAGTTGGGAGTCACCCAGCTTTAATCCCAGCACTACAAGGGTAGACACAGGAAGGGATATGGCTATGGAGAAGACTATAAACATTCAGTCTGAGGATTCTTAGGGACAGGATAACCCTTTACGTCTGAGGATTCAGTAGAGGGAAGAACTAATGGCTGGCTGCTTTGCTTCTCTGATTTCCAGCATTAAACTCTATATCTGATTCAAGATTTTTTCTTTTTCTTTTCTCTTTTAAAACATTTTTTTTTAAATTTTACATATAAATCCCAGTTTTCCTTCCCTCTCCTCCTCTGTGCTGGAACAGGCCAGAGCAGGGCCAAAGGAATAAAGGTATTGCAGAACAATACCAGGGAGTGCTGAGTGACCTTTAGAAATACCAAGTGACCTCCCAGGTAACTGGAACCTTGGCCCTGACTGCAGGAAGAGCCACCATCAGAACCTTGGACCCACTAGCTCCTGGAAGATTGATAACAAGAAACACAACTACAACAATTAGAGGAAAAGATGAGTAGACAAGGTAATAGCACACTCAACATCACAAAGAGCAAAATGACACCAATAAAAACTAGTGAACAAATAAAGATGAAGCAAAAGAAAATGACCTAAAAAGTAACTTTAGAAGAATGCTTAAGGAGGAACTGAAAAACTCCCTCAGAGAAATTGAGCAAAAGAGAACCAAAAAAAAAATAAAATTGGAAGAAATCAACAAATCCCTAAAAGAAAACCAACAAAAAGCAATCAAACAGGTGAAAGAAACAATTAACGAATGAAAACAAAATAGAGACAATAAAGAAAACAGAAACCAAAGGAATTAAAGAACTGGAAATTCTGAGAAAACAATCAGGAACCACAAAAGCATCAGAATACAAGAAATGAAAGAGAGAATCTCAAGCGCTGAAGATGCAATGGAAACAGACTCATTGGTCAGAGAAAACATTAAACCTAACAAAAGCTTAACACAAAATATCCAGATAATATGGGACACCATAAAAAGAACAAACCTAAGAATAATAGGTATAGAAGAAGCAGAACTCCAGCTCAAAGGCACAGAAAATATATTCAACAAAATCATAGAAGAAATCTTTCCCAACCTAAATAAAGATATGTCTGTGAAGATACAGAAAGCTTACAAAACAACAAATAGACTGGAACAACAACAACAACAACAAAAAGCCCCTAGCCACATAATAATCTAAACACTAAACATAGAATGAAGAAAGAATATTAAGAGCTGCAAAGAGAAAGGGCAAAGAAGTATATAAAGGCAGAGCTATCAGAATTAACCTTACTTCTCAATTGAAACAATAAAAGCCAGAAGGCCTTGGTCAAGCATTATGCAAACATTAAGAGACCAGGGATGCCAGCCCAGACTACTATACCCAGCAAAATTTTCAATCACATAGACAGAAACAAACAAAATATTACATGACAGAACCAGATTTAACCAATACCTAGCCACAAACCAGCACTACAGAAAGTACTAGTAACCTAAAGAAGTTGACTACATACACAAACACACAGACAATAGATGATCTCTCAGCAGCAAATCCCAAAAAAAGGGATAAACACGCACAATAGTATGACCATAAACGAAAACTAAAATAACAGAAAATAGCAATCACTGGTCATTAATATCCATTAATATAGACTCAACTCACCTATAAAAAGACAGAGGCTAAGAGAATGGATATGAAAGCAGGATACAACCT
Source organism: Alexandromys fortis (assembly GCF_014885135.2). NCBI lineage: Eukaryota > Metazoa > Chordata > Mammalia > Rodentia > Cricetidae > Alexandromys > Alexandromys fortis. The sequence continues at coordinate 2,422,812 of NW_026068037.1, forward strand.
TCTGCTGGATACAAGAAACACACCACAACCTCAAAGACAGGCACTGCCTCAGAGTAAAGGGTTGGGAAGAAACTTTCTAATCAAATGGACCTAAGAAACAAGCTGGTGTAGTTATCCTAATATCTAACAAAATGGACTTCAAATGAAAAATCAATCAAGAGACAAAGAGGACATTTCATATTAGTCACAGGAAAGAATGCATCAAGACAAAATCTCAATACTAAACACATATGCCCCAAATAAAGGGCACTCTCATATGTAAAAGAAACACTTCTAAAGCTTAAATGACACATATTAAACCCCACACACTAATAGTGGGAGACTTCAACACTCCACTCTCACCATTGGACAGGTCTATCAGACAGAAAATTAACAAAGAAATAAGGGAACTAAAAGATGTTATGAGACAAAATGTACTTAACTAACATCTATAGACTATTCCTTCCAAACATAAAAAATATACCTTCGTCTCAGCACCTCATGGAACCTTCTCAAACACTGACCACATACTAGGTAACAAAGCAAACCTCAGCAGATTAAAAAAAAATTGGAATAATCCCATGTAAAATTACAATTCAACAGCAACACTAATTCCAAAAACCCACAAACACATGGAAATTAAATAATGCTCACCTGAATCATCAACGGGTCAAAGAAGAATAAAGGAAGAAATTAAAGACTTCCTAAAATTCAATGAAAATGACCACACAACATACCCAAATTTATGGGACACAATTTAAGAGGAAAGTCCACAGAACTAAATGCCTACATAAAGAAGCTGGAAAAATCCAACACTTAGTGAGCTAACAGAATACCTGAAAACTCTAGAACATAAAGAAGCAAACTCACCCAGGAGGACTAAACAGCAGGAAATAATCAACCTGAGAGTTGAAATCAACAAAATAAAAACAAAGGAAACAATACAAATACTCAATGAAACAAAGACTCGGTTCTTCGAGAAACTGAACAAAATAGACAAACCTTTATCCAAACTAACCAAAGGGCAGAGAGACAATATCCAAATTAACAAACTCAGAAATGGAAAGGGGACACAACAGGAACAGAAGAAATACAGAGAATCATTAGGTCATGTTTCAAAAAGCTGTACTCCAGAATATTGGAAAACTTAAAGGAAATGGACAACCTTCTGTATAAATATCACTTATCAAAATTAAATCAAGATCAGATAACCAAAGTAAATAGACCTATAACTGCTAAAGAAATAGAAATAGTCATCAAAAGTCTCCCAACCAAAAAAATTCCCAGTGCCATGTGGTTTCAGTGCAGAATTCTACTGGATTTTCAAAGAAGAACTAATACCAATACTCATGAAATTGTTCCACACAATAGAAACTGAAGGACTATCGCCTCTTTTGATGAGGCTACAGTTACCCAGATACACAAATCCACATAAAGACATTACTAAGAAATAGAATTACAGACCAATCTCACTCATAAACATTGATGCAAATTACCAAATAAAATACTGGCAAACAGAATACACGAACACATTTAAAAAAAAAGAGAGAGTCTCAGGAATGGGATTCGTCAGTCAACACACAACTCAGGTGGTATAATACAAATTCAACTTTGAGAACCACTACCTAACCAATTTGAATAGGACCAGAAGTGGCTCTGTGTGGAAGTTTACTACAAATTTAGCAGCCACCACTGCCATCACCAACTGCAGTGCCAAAACCATACATAGAGGTGGGAACACTGGAGGTGCTGGCCTTGAACTGTTTCTGAAAAGAAATCTTCAGACACTAACTATGGAATGAGCAACATTGGCGGGCCACAGGCTGCGGCCGGGACCAGCAGGGACTGGCATGGTGGCAAGGACGCAGATGGCAGGGACCAGCGCTCAACACCAAAGGCAGATCGCCCCACTACAATTAAATCAAAGAGGTAGGCCTTTGGTTGGTGAGGTCCCTGGCAAACGGGGAGCCGGGTCCTGCTCCTGAAAACACTTCTGAGGGGTGAGAGGGTTCTTGGCCCCCAGCAGGAGCCAGGAAAAAGAGCGAGGGCAATTAGGAAGAGAAGCCTCTGGCCAGCAGAGAAACCTGATCTGATTTTAAAAGACTAATAAGATAGCATTGAAAGGAGGAGATGGGCAGGCGCCAAGGCAGAACATCACCCAATAATCAGAAAAACAACATGAAAACACCAGAACCCAAAGATCTTACAACAGAAGGACTTTAACACCCTAACACAGAAGAAGTGGAAAAAATTGACTTTATGAAAGCAATAGAGTCCCTTAAACAGTATGTAAAAAACACCCTTATAGAAATGGATGAGAAGTATAACAAAAAGTTTGAAGAATTAAGTAAATACGTACATGAGACCCTGGGAAACCAAGAAAAAACGAACAAACAGGTAATGGAAACAGTTCAAGAATTGAAAACTGAAATGGAAGCAAGGAAGAAAACACAAATTGAGGAACAGCTGGATATGGAAAATCTAGGTCAACGAACAGAGGCTACAGAAACAACTATAATCAATAGAATACAAGAGATAGAAGAAAGAATCTCAGATTCTGAGGACACCATAGAGAAAATAAATGCACTGATCAAAGAAAACAGCAAAGCCAACAAATTCTCATCACAAAACATTCAAGAAATATGGGACACAATGAAAAGACCAAACCTAAGAATAATAGGAATAGAAGAAGGAGAAGAATCACAGCTCAAAGACCCAGAAAATATTTTTACCAAAATTATGGAAGAAAACTTTCCCAACATAAAGAAAGATATCCCTTTGAATATTCAAGAAGCATACAGAACACCAAACAGACTGGATCAAAGAAAAACATCCCCTCGCCATATAATAATCAAAACACAAAATATACAGGTTAAAGAAAGAATATTAAGAGCTGCAAAGGAAAAAGGCCAAGTAACCTATAAAGGTAAACCGATCAGACTTACATCTGACTTCTCTATGGAAACCATGAAAGCCAGAAGGTCCTGGATAAAGGTACTTCAAAAACTAAGAGAAAATGGATGCAAACCCAAACTTCTATACCCAGCCAAGCTAGTGTTCACTATCAATGGAGAAAACAAGACATTCCAGGATAAGAAAAATTTAAACAATACGTAGCCACAAATCCAGCGCTACAGAAAGTAATAGAAGGAAAAATCGCAACCCAAGGAATCCAACATTGCCAACACTGACTACAATAACTCAGGAATCTAGCGAACCTTCACCAGCACAACTCAAAGAAGGGACACACACAAACTCTACTACCAAAAACAGTAAGAATAACAGGAGTAAACAACCACTGGTCATTAATATCACTTAATATTAATGGTCTCAATTCACCTATAAAAAGGCACAGGCTAAGAGATTGGATACGAAAACAGGATCCAACATTCTGCTGTTTGCAACAAACACATCTCAACCACAAAGACAGGCATCTACTCAGAGTAAAAGGTTGGGAAAAGGTCTTTCAAGCAAATGGTCCTAAAAAAAAAGCAGGTGTGGCCATACTAATTTCAAACAAAAATGACTTCAAACTAAAATCAATCAAAAGAGATAGAGAAGAACAATTTATACACATAACAGGAACAATTCATCAGGAAAAAGTCTCAATCCTGAATATCTATGCCACTAATATAAAAGCACCCACTTATATAAAAGAAATATTACTAGAACTCAAGGCAGACATCAAACCACACACACTAGTAGTAGGAGACTTCAACACCCCTCTCTCACCAATGGACAGGTCAATCAGACAGAAACCTGCTAAAGAAATAGAAATACAAAGTCCATGTAAAAATGAATGATGGTATGCGATAAAGTAATAATTAAAATCTGCCAATAATAAAGTTGATGGGGGATTAACAACCAGAATTCCCAAGACTTCTTACATATTAGGAGAAGGAGAAAACCCTGTATTTCAACAATAAGGGAAAGCATTTCATAGTAACATATGCTCTACATTTGACATAAACTACAGAAAATTTTTCGTTAATTTTTAAGTCTATTTTATTAAAAAAACATATATATGCACATAAATGAGGTATGATATATAACTAATAACTTCTACAATTTTCTAGTTTTCAAAGATGTTTCTACTTTTACTTTATTTTCTCTTGAGAAAAATTTAAATTTTAGAGAAAATATGGCATTCCAGCAGAAAGAAAAACATTTTTATTTCTTATAATATTTTTCTCATGGTGGAAAGATGGAATAAATAAATCCTTCATGGGGACATATATAAAAAGCTGAGTACACTATACAATGGTCATCATCGTGTCCTGACCATATACATTAAAAAATTCTTCGTAAGACATCAGCTATATGACTAATAACACGTTAAGGTTATATTTATTTCAGTTAAATAAAAGTTAGTACAAATTGTAAACATAGAACACAGACTGCACGCAAGGTGTAGGCCTTCTTCTTAGCAGATAAAATGTATAAGAATGTTCAGAGATATGAAGGTGCACACATTTTTCCATTCAAAGTACATGAAGCATTGAAAGCATAGGGTTTTCATCAGATTCAAGGACAGTAACAGGTATGGCTTAAAGATTCAACAAGGGATTTCACAGAACACTTTTTTCCCTCGAGACAGGGTCTTAGTGTGTAGCCATAGCTGTCCCGGAATTCATTGTGTATACCAGGCTGTCCTTGAACAAAGGAGATCCACTTGCCTTTACCTCCTAAGTATTGGAATTAAAGGTGTGCTCCACTACACCCAGAAAGAATACTATTAAAATAAAGTAATAATACTGACTTACATAGTAAATATTTCTTAAAATACCAAACTCCAACTCTTAGCCCTTCAACACACAGAATGCCTCTGGAAGACACTACTTTTTTTTTTTTTTTAACCTAACTCCCCATGGCCTTAATAATCAGATAAAAACTCATCTTTACTCAAATCCTCCCCTAAATACACATGACACTAAACTCTTCTGTAAGACCAAGCAGAGCATAAACACCAAGAATAAAATGATTTGTTTCCATACTATCTATGTTTTCTGAGAATAGAGGACGTACTCTTCACTAGCATAAAATGTGAAGAAAAATATTCAATTAACCATTAAAAATCAATACACTTCAGTACAATTACCAGTTAAAAGGATTAACTGAGCAATACTTGTCCTATAGAAGAATAGACATTATACTTGCCTTTGAGTGACATTATTTGAGCTCAGAATCTGAAATAACTATTGTATTTTTTTCAGTAACTGTCATAAAAAATGACTAAAAACTACTGGTTTCACGTATGGACATCACAGGCCCTCCTTGAGTCAAGTATTACAGCACTGATCCTTGTTCAGATGCAAATTTAATAGGCAAAAGACTTTAACTTGCCTTTGTTTACGAGCCACCCAAGCAGCAAGGAAATCCAATCTGGGCACCAGGAGAGAGACATCATTGGGGTGAGTGTGTTTCTGACCTGGGCAGCAGCCGGACAGGGAACTCAGACATTCCTCATCCCTCCTACACTTCCTGGTCATCCTCAGGGTCTATACTGCCAGATACCTCCTCTCTCTTCCTATCCCACCCAGCTTGCATCCACAACCCTATCCCCCTCTGTCTGACTCCCTCCCCTCTTTGACCACATAACATCTCCCAGCTCAGCCTGTTCACGGGGCTGGGACCAAATCTGAATCGGGATGGTAGTAGCTCCTTTGTCCCAATAGCCTGCCTGCAGCAAGCAATGTAGGCCCTTTGTTTATGAGCCACCCAAGCAGCAAGGAGATCTGGTCCAGGCACCAGGAGAGACATCATTGGGGTGAGTGAGTTTCTGACCCCGGCAGCAGCCTAGGACAGGGAACTCAGACGTTCCTCATCCCTCCTACACTTCCTGGTCATCCTCAGGAGCTATACTGCCCGATACCTCCTCTCTCTTCCTATCCCACTCAGCTTGCATCCACAACCCTCCCCCCCTCCGTCTGACTCCCTCCCCTCTTTGACCACATAACACCTCCCAGCTCAGCCTGTTCCAGTGCTGGGACCAAATCCAAATCTGGAGGGTGGTAGCTCCTTTGTCCCAATAGCCTGCCTGTAGCAAGCAAGGTAGGCCCTTTGTTTAGGAGCCACCCAAGCAGCAAGGATATCCGATCCAGGCACCAGGAGAGACATCGGGCTTGCATCCACAACCCACCCAGAGCAGTGCTGAGGAGTTCCATCTGGACGGTCGTCCATGTTTGGGTGCTGAGGAGTTCCAGCTCGATGGGGCGGTCCCTGCTTCTACACTGAAGAGATACACCCAGAGACTCAGTCACAGCAAAGACTGGACCAAGACACCAGGCCTCTCCTGGCTCCATTTGAAGGAGGAGATGGGAAGGCGCCAATGCCAAGACTTCCTCCAACAACCTGAAAGGCAACATGACTTCACCAGAATCAAGGGATCCCGAAATAAGAAGAATTGTACACCCTACTTCAGAAGAATTAGAAGAAATCGACTCAAAAGTGAATTATAAGAAAATAATAGAAGACCTTAAACAGGAGGTGAAAAACTGCCATAACAATTAGAGATTACAAACAAAAAGGTAGAGGAAATGAATAAATCGCTCAAAGATACCCAAGAAAACCAAGAGAAACAAAAAAAAAAGCAATCAAACAGGTAAGGGAAGCGGTACAAGACTTGAAGAATGAAAAGGAAGTAATGAAGTAAACACAAACCGAGGGAAGGTTGGAGATGGAAAATCTGGGTAAACGAACAGGAACTACAGAGACAAGTACTACCAACAGAATACAAGAGATAGAAGAAAGAATATCAGATACTGAAGATACCATAGAGAAAATAAACACACTGATCAAAGAAAACAGCAAAACCAACAAATTCTCATCACAAAACATTCAGGAAATATGGGACACAATAAAAAGACCAAACCTAAGAATAATTGGAGTAGAAGAAGGAGAAGAGGTGCAACTCAACGGCCCAGAAAATATATTTAATAAAATTATAGAAGAAAACTTTCCCAACCTAAAGAAAGATGTACCTATGAAGGTTCAAGAAGCATACAGAACACCGAATAGGCTGGATCAAAAAAAAAAAAAAACCCCCCCGCCATATAATAATCAAAACACAAAACATACAGAATAAAGAAAGAATATTAAGAGCCGCAAAGGAAAAAGGCCAAGTTACTTACAAAGGTAAACCTATCAGACTTACACCTGACTTCTCTATGGAAACCATGAAAGCCAGAAGGTCCTGGATAGATGTACTGCAAAAACTAAGAGACCATGGATGCAAGCCCAGACTACTATACCCAGCCAAGCTTTCATTCACCATAAATGGAGAAAACAAAATTTTCCAGGATAAAAACAAATTTAAACAATACGTAGCCACAAACCCAGCCTTACAGAAAGTAATAGAAGGAAAATCTCTAACCAAGGAGTCCAACAATGACCACAATAACTCAGACATCTAGAGACCCGTCACCAGCGCAACTCAAAGAAGGGACGCACACGAACTCTACTACTAAAGAAGTGACCGGAGTTAACATCCCCTGGTCATTAATATCACTTAATGTCAATGGGCTCAACTCACCTATAAAAAGGCACAGGCTAAGAGATTGGATACGAAATCAGGATCCAACATTCTGCTGTTTACAAGAAACACACCTCAAACACAGAGACAGGCACCTACTCAGAGTAAAGGGCTGGGAAAAGGCTTATCAAGCAAATGGACCTAAGAAACAAGCAGGTGTGGCCATACTAATTTCTAACAAACTTGACTTCAAACTTAAATCAATCAGAAGAGATGGAGAGGGACATTTTATACTCATAACAGGATCAATTCATCAAGAGGAAGTCTCAATCCTGAATATCTACGCCCCTAATATAAAAGCACCCACATACGTAAAAGAAACATTACTAAAACTCAAGGCAGCCATCAAACCGCACACACTAATAGTGGGAGACTTCAACACTCCTCTCTCACCAATGGACAGGTCAATCAGACAGAAACCTAACAGAGAACTAAGAGAATTAATGGAGGTAATGAATCAATTGGACTTGACAGACATCTATAGAATATTCCACCCAAATCGGAAAGAATATACCTTCTTCTCTGCAGCTCATGGAACCTTCTCGAAAATTGACCACATACTCGGTAACAAAGCAAACTTCCACAGGTACAAAAACATATTAGTAACCACCTGTATCTTATCAGATCACCATGGATTAAAGTTAGAATTCAACAACAACCCTACCCCCAGAAAGCCTACAAACTCATGGAAACTGAACAGTCAACTACTGAACCACACCTGGATCAAGGAAGAAATAAAGAAAGAAATTAAAGTCTTCCTTGAATTCAATGAAAATAAAGAAACAACCTACTCAAACTTATGGGACACTATGAAAGCAGTCCTGAGAGGAAAGTTCATAGCACTAAGTGCCCACTTAAAGAAAACAGAGAAGGCACACATTGGAGACTTAACAGCCCATCTGAAAGCTCTAGAAAAAAAAGAAGCAGACTCACCTAGGAGGAGTAGAAGACTGGAAATAATCAAACTGAGGGCTGAAATCAACAAAATAGAAACACAGAAAACAATCCAAAGAATCAATGAAACAAAAAGCTGGTTCCTGGAGAAAATCAACAAGATTGATAAACCTCTATCCAAACTAATAAAACGCCAGAGAGTGAATATGCAAATTAATAAGATCAGAAATGAAAAGGGGGACATAACCACAGACACAGAGGAAATTCAAAGAATCATTAGATCTTACTACAAAGGCCTGTATGGCACAAAACTGGAAAATGTAAAAGAAATGGACACGTTTTTAGATAAATACCATATACCAAAGTTAAACCAGGACCAGGTGAACAACCTAAATAGACCTGTTAGTCACGAAGAACTAGAAGCTGTTATCAAAAACCTCCCTACCAAAAAAAGCCCAGGACCTGATGGTTTCAATGCGAAATTCTACCAGAACTTCCAAGAAGACCTAATACCTATACTCCTTAATGTATTTCACAATATAGAAGCAGAAGAGTCATTGCCAAATTCCTTTTATGAAGCTACAGTCACTCTGATACCAAAACCACACAAAGACTCAACCAAGAAAGAGAATTACAGGCCAATCTCACTCATGAACGTCGACGCAAAAATCCTCAACAAAATACTGGCAAACCGAATCCAACAACACATTAGAAAAATTATCCATTATGATCAAGTAGGCTTCATCACAGAGACGCAGGGCTGGTTCAACATACGCAAATCTATCAATGTAATCCATCATATAAATAAGCTGAAAGAAAAAAACCATATTATCATTTCATTAGATGCTGAAAAAGCATTTGACAAAATTCAACATCCCTTTATGATAAAAGTCTTGGAGAGACTAGGGATACAAGAGGCATACCTAAATATAATAAAAGCTATATACAGCAAGCCGACAGCTAACATCAAATTAAACGGAGAGAAACTCAAAGCCATCCCACTGAACTCAGGAACACGACAAGGCTGCCCACTCTCGCCATACCTCTTCAATATTGTGAAGTTTTAGCAATAGCAATAAGACAACATAAGGGGATCAAAGCATTTGTTCAACTATGTTCATAGCAGTATTATTTGTAATAGCCAGAACTTGGAAACAACCTAGACGCCCTTCAATGGAAGAATGGATGAAGAAAGTGTGGAATATATACACATTAGAGTACTGTGCTGCGGTAAAAAACAATGACTTCTCAAATTTTGCATGCAAATGGATGGAAATAGAAAACACTATCCTGAGCGTGGTAACCCAGATCCAAAAAGAGGATCATGGGATGTACTCACTCATAATTGGTTTCTAGCCATAAATAAAGGTCACGGAGTGTATACCTGGTGAACCTAAAGAAGCTAAATAAGAAGGTGAACCCAAGGATAATCATATAGTTATCCTCTTGGCTATGGGAAGTAGACAAAATTGCCGGGGAGAAAATTGAGATCTTGGGGGTGGGGTGGGGTGGGGATAAGGGGGGACGGGGAGAGAAAAGTGAGAAGGCAAGGATTGGGGGAACT
>NW_026068037.1:2436702-2446702 GCF_014885135.2 Alexandromys fortis
GAGCAGGGAAGCACATATCTTAGTTAAGGGAGCCACCTTAGGGTTGGCAAGAGACTTGAACCTAGAATGGCTCCCAGGAGCCCAAGGCGATGTCCCCAGTTAGTCCCTTGGGCAGCTGAGGATAGGGAACCTGAAATGACCCTATCCTATATCAATACTGACGAATATCTTGCATATCACCATAGAACCTTCATCTGGTGATGGATGGAGATAGAGACAGAGACCCACACTGGAGCACTGGACTGAGCTCCCAAGGTCCCAATGAGGAGCAGGTGGAGGGAGAACACGAGCAAGGATGTCAGGACCACAAGGGGTGCACCCACCCACTGAGACAGTGGGGCTGATCTATTGGGAGCTCACCAAGGCCAGCTGGACTATGACTGAAAAAGCATGGGATAAAACCGGACTCTTTGATCATGGTGAACAATGAGGGCTGATGAGAAGCCAAGGACAATGCCACTGGGTTTTGATCCTACTTCATGTTCTGGCTTGGTGGGAGCCTAGCCAGTTTGGACGTTCACCTTCCTACACATGGACGGAGGGGGGAGGACCTTGGACTTTCTACAGGCAGGGAACCCTGGCTGTTCTTTGGACTAGAGAGGGAGGGGAAGAGGAGTGGCGGTAGGGGCAGAGGAGTGTGAGTACAATCTAGGAGAGTTAAATACATGAGTATATATAATACAGGAGTATGAGTGTAAGACATGCATATGTACATGAAGTACTTACATGTGAGTTAAATACATAACTATATATAATACAGGAGTATGAGTGTAAGACATGCACATGTACATTAAGTACTTACATGTTGCATGTATGTGTATATGTAGGACTAGTAACATTGTATAACCTCACAAAGAAGTATTAATTTAAATAAATATAGTTTTTGTTTGTCAAATTTGTAAAATATAGTTAGAAAATACATAATATATAAAAAGATGAATTAAAAACTTTCTATGAATCTGATTATGAATGTGAAAGGTAGAAGGCAGTCAATTTTCATATTTACAAATACAAAGACAGATATGGTAGAACACAAATGTAGTTTGAGCTACTTTGGAGAATGAAGCAGGAGGATCATATGAGCCCATGAGTTTAAAAAAAATAAACCAACAAACTGGGAACACAGCAAGGGAAACAAAACAAACAAAAATTACAAAGGCACTGTACCCTTTGAAACAGCAATTTTACGAAAACAAATTTATTCTGCTACTATATAATATAGATAAATCTATGCAAAAAGAAGTTAATATCATGCTAAAACAATAAATACTTATCAATAAGGAATTTTTACTTTTAATAGTGCAAAACGGAATATGATGCATTAAAATAAAAATGTACACAGAATAATAAAATTACAAAAATCACAATGTAGTATGACATGCCTATTTTGTAAAAATACAAACATATAAGCTAAACACACACAAAATTTCTAGACAAACAAGTCATGAGGAAGAGAGATTATTCACTTTATATGGGAGACTATATTTTCTGTTTATTTAAAATGAATATAGCCTTCTTAACTAAGAAATCTTAAAATGACTTATAAACTTCATATATTTGAGAAATAGATGTATGAATAAAATTGTACTTTGTTTCATAATTCATTTATTTTTCATGATATTAAGTTAGTTATTCACCATACACACTTTGATAACTAAGTATAGCAATGTCTATAGTTAGTGTAACGGCTATAAAAGAATAAATACTAGGAGATTCTCAATATTGTTCATGATATGCTCACATCCACCCTTTCTGATATTCTCCTTAGCAATTCTTTTATTAATGTACAGTGACAACCACTGTGTTCTTCACTCTTTTAAGTTATTAACTGGTATCAGCACCACTCTCAGTCCTTTATTCTCCCTAAGTTCATTTCATTTAAAACATTTCTGTTCTCTTTGCTAAACATGGCTGAATGAGTAAATATTTACGCAGGTGAGTAGATGTCACTAACCACCACGGGTCCTACTAACATTTCTGTCTAATGTTCCATTTTCTCTAAAGTGTATCCTAACCTCAGTCTTATTATTCAAACTGCTAAAAAGTAAATTTGGAATTTTGAACATGCATAAGCAATCACAATATTTGTTCTTCTCCTGGAGAAGAGGCCACAGAAAGTGACTCGTTTCCTGAGAGAATTCCATGAGGAAAACAACCCATGAAAGAAAAGTCTGTCATCTTCTCTTCTTTACTATTCCTACAGAGGGACCTCTCAGAAATTTCCTCTGTTGACACTAGTATCTGATGTGGGAGTGTCATATATCAATCTTTTGATTTCATTGGTTAAGCAATAAAGAAACTCCTTAGCCCTGATAGGTTAAAACATAGGTGGGAGGAGTAAACAGAACAGAATGCTGGGAGGAAGAGGAAGTGAGCTCTGAGACGCCATGCAGCTCTCTCCAGGGCAGACAGCAATGCAGCCAGCCACCAGGTCAGACATGCTGAATCCTTCCCGGTAAGACTGATGCCACACAGATTATTAGAGATGGGTTGATCAGGATATGAGAATTAGCCTGTAAGGGCTAGAGTTCATCGGCCAAGCAGTGTTTAAATGAATACAATTTGTGTGTTGTTATTTCGGGGCATAAGCTAGCCAGGCGGCCGGGGTGCTGGGGATGCAGCCCCGCCGCTCTTATTACAACAAGTATCTATGCACTTTTTCAGGCTCCGTATCATCTGAGTTTAGATAAACTAGTTAAACTATTGGTAGCTTAGTTTCTTCTAATGAAAATGGTTGAGTACTCAATTCACAAGTTTTACAAGAATTAAACCCTTGAGCACTTAATACATGACAACTCTCACTAATAAACAATGAATGCTAGCTATATCATCACAATACCAATAGTCTGAGGGAAAAAACTGCCTTTACCCTCTGAGCCCTCTCACCAGGTAAGAAAGAATGCTGTAGTCGCTCCTTAAAGAAATAAGTCAATCAGCTAAAAGAATCAGCCATCTTGATGTGTAAGTGATGGTTCTCATTCTAAAATTACTGTAACTACACAGAATAGCTTACATTCAGGAATCTTCCATTCTTGCAACAAAAACATTGTTCTGAACACATATGGAGATGGAAAGTTATTTAATTACAGATCAAATATCATAAGGTGAAAGTGCCCATAGTCTCTTCATTAGTGAATTACTAATTCAACAGACAATAAGATAATTATCTGGTTGGGAATCAGGTCTGGTATCTGATTCTTATTAAATTATTATGGATAAAAAATTTAAACTAGAACAGAAAATGAGTCTTAGATTCAAATAAACATTTTCTTTTTACCTATTGCTTTGGCAGTACTTGCAGATCTGTAGTGACAAACTATCACTTCATTATCTTCCCACAAGACACTGGCTTTTAACACTTCACAATGCTTCTGAGATAGCATATCTGACATAACACTTCTGCTTCTCTCCAGCATTAACAAGATAAAGAAAAGGCAGAAAACTAAGAAGATAATGTTTTTTAAGTGTGAGAATCTAGTCCTCATGAACATTTGAATTAATTATATATAAGTCATTTTAATTATTTCACATGTAGGTAGCTGACAATTTAAATTCTACCTTACTTTAAAGGAATTAATACACTACGCAATTTATCTACTCAGTATCAGCTGAGGGCAGTGATTAGCTAGCAATAAGGCGATTAGACTAACATATATTAAAATATAACTGAAAGCACAGCAATTCAACAACTCCTGCCTCCTACATTTTTTTGGAGAGAGACAGGGCAGCCCTGGTCGTTCTGGAACTCACTATGTAGATCATGCTAGCCTTGAACTCACAGATATTTGCTTTACTTCCCCCTTAAATACTAAGATAAAATGACTGTACTACCATGCCCTGCCCAGCCATAAACAACAATTCAACGTTTTTCTTTCAATACTTTTTCTTAGGTCAGTAAAGCTAAGTAATCAAACATGGTCTTAAGGATATTTCTATATCATTATAAACCTAAATAGGATCCCTCAAAGAAACAAATATGAGGGCCTACAATGCCACCATTTCTAGAAAATTTGGTCTTGAGAGGTGTCTACCATGACCAAGAAAAGAGATCCCAGTCTTCATTCTGTCACTGTTATTAACCTAAGAAAACATTCTGTTCCAAAGATTAAAGTAAAAACTTGCTTAGTAAGAAGTTTTAGGTTGGGCCAGGTGGTGGCGGCACATCCCTTTAATCCCAGCACTCAGGAGGCAGAGGCAGACAGATCTTTGTGAGCTCGAGGCCAGCCTGGTCTACAAGAGCTAGTTCCAGGACAGGCTCCAAAGCTCCAGAGAAACCCTGTCTCAAAACAAACAAACAAACAAACAAAACAAAACAAAAAAACAAAGCAAACAAACAAAAAAACCCAAGAAGTTTAGGTTAACAAAAATGTAAAAAAAAAAAGGGGGGGGGGATGTAGAGAATGTCTTAAAAGCACACAGAAACTTGCTGTATATAAAATTAAAATTTTAAATACAATAAAATAAAATTTTCAATTTTCAATTAATGCACATAAATACACTACAGATAAGTTAAAAAAAACACTGGAGTTTTAATTAAAACCACCATTGCAGTTATCCCCAAATCTTACATTTTTAAACTACAAAAGTATTAAGTATCTTAATAATTATCATGCATAAAGATTGCCATATAACCACTGGGAGTAAACCAAAATCATTCCAAAGACTTTGTCCAAATACATAAATAAACTTATGAAACTATTTGTTTTACTTATATTTATTTGTTTTATATATATAAATATATAGAAAGTAAAATTTAATGACTTTGTACATGTAGATATAATAAAATTTAGTAGAGAAACAGTCTTCCTGATTAATATAAGCAATAAGAAGTTATTCAAATACATTACAACTCAAGTGAAGAAACTCAGGAGTCTTCCCAAATGCTTCTAAAAGACAATAAAGCTCTGTTTGTTTCTCTCACTTGTAGATGTCACCTCAAATACTATCTATACTGTTACCACACTGCTTCATCATTAAAAGTGCACTCGTCAGCAACAAACTCTGTCAGAAGATACGTACATAAGAAATAGCTACTAAAACCCTGAGCATGCACATGTATCCAGGTTTCACATTTATGTGTTTTGTACTTGATGGAGAAACCTCAGAAAAAGTTATCCGTGATGATAAAACTTGGCTTGGCACTAAACAAACACAGAACTTTGACTATAACTGTTCCCCAAGCAACACAGTAGAACAACTAACTGGCTTCAAAGCATTTACCTTATATTAGGTATGTTAAGTAATTTAGAAATGATTTAAAGTTATATGTAACTGCTACATCATTTCATGCCAAATATACATTACAAAAGTAATGTTTGTCTAAGTATATAATGTAACAGTATTACACATATTCAAGCTAGACAACTATCATCAGAAAATACTTCAATCCCATAAAACTGATATTTATTAAAAAAAAAAAAAATAACTGACCAGACACCATCCTCACATCCTAGCAAGGATCAGTAGTTCTGTCTCTTAGAAAAGAACTGCATACAGCAAAAATTTACATGGTTTTTCACAACTCTTCACACATACTGACTCAAGTCCATCCACGCTGTATTTTACGATAATATTCCACTGCATGTACAGCTACACTGTGCTCATCTATCTTACAGGGGCTGACAATCCTGTGATGAAAATGAGCGATGCCTCTGGGACATGAGAAACCACTGGCAAATACAGCATGGCACTTCAGCTCTACTCTGCTGCACTGGTCTCATGATGCAAGCACTACATTTTCAATAATTGCAACTTATTTACAAGTTTTGACATTACGAGGTGACAATCCTCCAACTTTTCTTCTTTTTTCCAAGATCATTTTGGCTATTAGAACACCTTAAGTTTGCATATAAACTGATATTAATATATGCTTTTATATTTTTACAAAATGGCACTGGCATTTTTACAAGAATTGAAGTAAATTTATAAACGGATTTGAGCAATAATAGTGCTAGTACTCTAATTCATGAATAGAGGATGTGTTCTCATTTATTTACGTCCTTTTGGACATCATCAATGTTTTATAGTTATCATTATTTGTGCTTTGACCTCCTTCATTAACTGTGAACTATATTGTTATTTATTTCTCTGCATTTGCTTTGTGGTAGCATGGGCCGGAGTTCTTATGCTCTATAAGTAAATAGGCACAGCCTTAAACTCCATCTTCCTTCCTTGATTTCTTCCTGTGTTATCATTTACTTACTACGTAAAAGGTCTCAATATTTTATACAAGCTGACCCTGGTTTCCTGGCATCAAGCAAATAAACAATGTACCAATACAGAAAAACTGATAGGATATAACAGTAATTGAAAACATCAAAGTCTTACGTCATCATTTGGAAGAGGGGTAAGCAATTATATAGAATAACATATATATATATATATATATATATATATATAATTTTGTTGCCTTTACATACATAAAACATTCATGGGAAAAAAAATCACAGTAAACCAACAAAGCAAACCAATGATCTTTTTCATAAGTGTTAACTCATGTGGCATTTCTAACCAAAACTTCAGCATTAAACATAACCAAAAGAATATTTAAAAGGAAAGAAATGCAACTTATGTATTTTGTAGCTATTCAGAACAATTAAATTTGGTCAGATACTCAGTATACAAGTATCAAACACGGGTGTACCTCAGAGTCATATTATCTTACTAAAATGAATTCCTTGATTCCACCCTTAGAATTTCTCCATGTCCTAAGGAGTAGACCATTTAAAGCACTCTTTGCTAACTTGTCTTAGCACATATATAAAAACCCTTTTTCTCTTCAAACCATTTGATTAGATTGCTCACAAGTCTCTCCTGATTAAAATATTTCAATAAAT
Organism: Alexandromys fortis; assembly: GCF_014885135.2. NCBI lineage: Eukaryota > Metazoa > Chordata > Mammalia > Rodentia > Cricetidae > Alexandromys > Alexandromys fortis. The sequence goes on from NW_026068037.1 coordinate 2,443,539, forward strand.
TACTTAAAAGGACAAAAAGAGGTGAAAGATTTATACAATCTAAAGAGGACAGAAAGGGAGAGAAAGGAAAAAAATATCTTGATTGAGGGAGCCATTAAAGGGCTAGTGAGAAACATGGCACTAGGAAGAATACCAAAAATCCACAAGGATGACCCCAGCTAAGACCCTAAGCAATTGTGGAGAGAATGCCTAAACTGGTCTTCCTGTCATCAGATTGATGACTACCTTAAGTATCAGCAGAGAACCTTCACCCAGCAACTGATGGAAGTAGATACAGAGATCTACAGCGAAACACTGGGCCGAGCTATCAGAGACCAATTCAAGACCAGACATCAGTTAAGACCATGATGTTGATACCCAAAGAAACAGCTAATCTGAGCTTGTGGGAGCTCACTGAATCTGGTTGAATGTGGAGGAACCTGCACAGGACCAAACTAGGCCCACTGAATGTGGGGGACAGTTGTGAGGCTTGGGCAGACTGTGAAGTCACTGACAATGGGACCAAAATTTAGTGCTTGAACTGGCATCTAGGAATGCATTCTCTTTGGAGGGATGGATACCTTGCTCAGACTAGATAAGGGGCTTGGACTTTGTTGACTCCTCACACCTGAATAGGAAAGGGGGGTGGCGGATGGGAGGAGGTGAGGGAGTAGGAACTGGATAGATATGTAAAATGAGAAAAGATTCCTTTTAAAAGATTCTTGATAAAAAAGGGAAAAAAAAAACCCTGAAGATTAAGATGCAGTATCTCACACTATAGTCTCAGTACTCATGTTTAGGAAAGCTGAGGCTAAGTGGGCTACATAGCAAGTTCAAGAACAACTTTGGATATTATCTCAAGGATTTACCTTCCAACACCCACTGCTCACCTTCAACCCAAAAGAGAAACAAAATTATCACTAGCTTTTTCCCACATCAAGTTATAAATGTATGCAACTTCAAACAAATATAAACTGTAGATGAATTCTGTACCTAGCAGCAACTCACAAAGTCTTTTGAAGGATAAGCTATTTGAGCAATTAATTACAGTGAACAGAAAAATCAATAGTAATAGCATAAGTTACCATTAAACACACAGTAGCATAACCACAGTCCCTTAAGTAAGTCTAAGCTTATTCCACCAAAGCGCTAATTGTTTCACATTTCAAATAGAGTACAAACTATTACTTACAGGTACCTCTTAGCACATATATGGGGATCCTAGGATTTTATTATGGAAATCCTAGATAAGGGTTCTAAAAATGTAAGCATGCTACTCAGGAGAGGACTTATGCTTTATATATCATTTCTAATTAATTCCCCCAGCATTTTACTTTTACACTCTCACCTATTGCATTACCTGTTTCACAAACATAGTTTGCTACAATTAATTTTCTCGATCTTTTTCATTTCCTCTGATCCGATTCAGTTATGTGCCTTAGGAATAAAACCAGGTTTCTGGCATTTACTTACTTTATTCTGAGTAAGTATTTTTCACTCTAAATATGTAAGTACAAAAGAACATATATATAAAATTCTTGTGTTACTATTTCTGTTGGGTCTCAGAAAAAAACACTTATTAGTCCTACAATTAAATGATTCAGCAACCATCCACATTATCTTTGCCTTTTAACAGTTCCAATCAGTAGCAGATCTAGGTGTAATCAACAGCAGCAGGGGGCTTTAAGAAGCAAAACAAAACAAAAACAGTAGGAATCTTTACTAGAATGCGGCAATTGATACAAGGGAACATTATAGACTATTCCAAATTAACAATAAGATATTACAGTCTGATTTTATAATCAGAAGAGAAATAAAGAGGGCAACTTTAAATACTTGAAGAGGAGATAAATTTCCAACTGGTAATAAGGCTTTAAAAAAAAGTGTTTTCGCAATGAGCCTCTTGAATCTCTGAAGGGTCATTACTTCTGTTTTGGTTATTTAGTACCATTTAGCTGACAGACTAATATTCTCCTTACCTCCTACTGCTACCATACGTAACCAATTTCATTATCACATACTTATAAAAATTAAAGCATCTCAGAGAATAACTGACAGTGCTCTCACTCTTTTCAGGAACATTTAAATTTTTACCAGCACCATCAGGACAATCTTAAAATGTAATTTAATAAAATGTTCCCATTTCTTTCATTTTGCTGTTTCTTCTAACCCTGCCTACAGCTTATGGGATGCGGTTAAGTTTAGTGTCTGCAGCCACTCAATAGCATGCAGGTAGCATAGTGATGTATTTATATAAGGAATCAAAAGCCAGAGGTAGTATTTGATGACTACAAATTTTTACTACACAAAAATTCACTAATGGAAATGTTACCATAGTAACAGTCTAAAAACACTGCACATGAGGATAGCTGACTTCATGATATAATTCTATAGCTGTTGACACCAATACTTGCAGGAGGCATCTATGAGACTTAACTCAAATCCCTTTCTATGATAAGAAGCAAAAGATGTCAGGAATGCAGCTGACAAATTTATAATCTCGACAGTTTTTTATCTTTTAGTTCTTAGAATTATATAAAACAATAAGACATTTAAAATAAGCCAAGCAATACATAAAGCATCTACAAAATATTTTACATATTCCAAACTAGAATATTAGATTTTACACATACCAAATAGTAGAATATAAATGTACCTGGCGGCAATTGCTTTCAATGTACAAAAGAGCTTATACTATATTCATACTACAATATTTTAAAATGTCAGCAAACAGATCCAAAACACTGAGTTTGGTGTCTAGGACAGAGAAAAGATAACAATAAAATTATGACAGTGCTTATCTGCACATCAGTATTTTTCTTGAACAGTAGTCTGTTCAGCAATGTTTCTAGACTTCTACTGTTGGAAGAATAAAGATATTAACTATAAACACAGTAAGGAAAAGTATAGAATGTTGGTAATAGTTTATTGCCAAAATGACAAAATTGAGTTGGTGACTAAATTTTTTAATATAGAATTTACTCTGAAAAATATTGTCATTCTTTGTTAATCTGATACAATGAATACCTTCGTAAAAAAACGGTCTCACACCATTTAAATGCAAATTCTTAGATAAGTCAGTTATCATTTTTCTGTTTTTCAATTATCATTTTTCAAACACTTAAAATTATTCTGCTAAAATGCAATTTAGATAGTAAGTTTTATAACTCAATTTATTAATATTG